>NC_048604.1:41925643-42105643 GCF_003668045.3 Cricetulus griseus | reverse complement strand
GATAGATACATCCTGGTTCCACTGCTAGAGGGCCCATAGACTGCCCAGTGCTCCTAACTGACACTCACTTTCGGTGGGTTGGAGGGGTTAATCCTATGTTGGTTCCCCAGCTGTCAGACTGAGGTCCATAAGTTCCCACTTGCTCAGGTCAGCTGTTTCTGTGGGTTTCCCCAACTTGGTCTTGACGCCTTTGTTTGTCACTCCTCCCTCTCTACTGGAGTCCAGGAGTTCAGCCTATCTCTTTTTGATGGTCATGGTGGCTGATGCCTTTAATCCCAGCATTTGGAAGGCAGAGGCAGGAGGATTTCTATGAATTTTAAGCCAATCTGGTCAATGTGGTAAATTTCAGGTCAGCAAAGGTTACCTAGTGAAACCCTGTCTCAAAAATCCAAAACCATTTTTTTAAATTATCAGTAGCTTTCCAAATCTATGAAATAGAATCTATGGGAATAAGCTCTCACCATTAACATATATCCACCCAAAATTAAAATGTAGGTATGCATAGTGCTTGATAACCATTTAATTAAAACTCACGTTTGGTTTTGCAGTGTTTTCTGTGGCCCCCAAAAGGTGCTTGCTTTGATTTACTTAGATTTCTTTTTTTTAATTGTGGACATAAGACTATCATTTCTTATACTGATCCATGGTGTTGTCACCCTTTGTTTTCCTTTACTTTATTTGCATTGTTAATGTTGTTATTCTTTTGTTTAAAAAGAAGAAAAGAGAAATGCTGAGATATGAGACATGTTGACTATAAGTTTAGTATGAGGCTCAGCAGAATAGGGAGACTAAGAAGAGGAAAGGAACAGGGTAAATGGCTGGCCGCCATGGCCCGTCGCCATAGAGAGACAGAGCGAGCGCATAAGTGAGAGAGAGAGAGTAGAGAGGAAGCAGAGAGCATAAATGGGCAGGGATCTGTCTTTTAAAGGGGTCCTCTGCACCTGCGTGCAGACTTAGTTCCCATGGAACCTTGAGCTGACCAGGGTACTGCCTGTTCCACCAGGTAACTGGGGTAGGCAGCCTAATGCCTGAACCTTTCAAATGTTCTCTAAAGGAAGATGTTTTCCTGGTTCCTGCTCTTGGAACAATTCTCATTTGTTAAATATTTAGTGAGAAACACTTATGAAATCTGACATATTTTGAAAACTAGAGTTTGCTTTAGCATCATTATGTTAACTCTTCGTTGATGTCCAAGCCAGTATATCTTAACTTCTGCTAAACTGCCTGCTTGTGTAGAATCTGCTCCAGCTAAAAGCTTATCTTAGTTTCTATTGAAGAGCTTGCCTCTGTAAAGCCACACCCATCCCCACAGCTGCCAGAGCATAGGTTTACCTTAAAAAGCCTTGTTCTCTGGACGCTTGGGGCTACACTTATGTCCCAAATACCTGAGTGTAGTCCCAGGTGGCTGGAATAAGTCTTTAAATTGGCTATAAACTGTGTCTTAGTGTTCACCTCTGGTGGACACCTCATAATAAAACAACTTGTAAACTACTTTGTTAGGAGTATCTTATTGGCATCCACCTTTAAATAAAATTTAGCCCTGCTCCTCAGACCCCCTCCTATTTCAATTATATACTTCTTGTATAGAAAATGGGGCTGTGTTGCTTCTTTCAGTTCCTCTACATTATATATCTGTCTTGGCCAAGAATTTGGCTCTTAACGGACTTGTCCTTGAGCCTGGCTTCTAATCATGACCTAGATTACATATACAGTAGCGATTTATTGAGTAGTACCACATTTCTTATCTTCACAGATATTTGTTTGTAAATTGGAAGGCACTTTCTGCCAGCACATGGTTATGCTAACTCGAAACTAAGTGGTGTCACAATGCAGCACAGAAAAGAGTCATCCATGTAGCTCCTGTTAATGGATCTCTCCCTCTGAAGTAAAAAGAAAGCTAACTCCTCACTGTGATGATTGCGGTTTTTCTCCTAGCAACTAAACTATTGTTTTAGTTCCAAGCTCCTTGACTAATTATTTCAAACTTTGAAGGGAGTGTAATGATGATATTGAACCATGCATAGTTCCTGTCTAAACAGAAAACATTACCAATCAATGGTATTATTAAGTGAAAAGGATTTTTTGTTTGCCGTGTGTGTGTGTGTGTGTGTGTGTGTGTGTGTGTGTGTGTGTGTTTAGATATGATACAGAAAATACTCAGAGGCATCTCAAAGAGTCCATAGTAGAGAAAGGAAGTAAACTGAACATGACCAGTAGACTGTACATGGCCAGATCTATCTGCAGAAGAGAATAGCAGGGGATAGAGAGTAGAGAGAACAGAGTGATAGAAACAGGAAAAGAGCAGAGTGAGAGCCAGGGAGAGACAGGGAGGGAAGGAAAGGAGGGAAGGAAGGGGGAGTGAGGGAGAGAACAATGAAATGAAAGCAGCTGGGTTATAAAGAGATTGAATATCTGTGGAGAGAGAAGCCTGTGAGCTGAAGAGGTTTGTAGGAGGGGAGGAGGGGAGGAGGGGAGAAGGGCTTGAACTATGACATATGTGTCAGGTATTTGTGATTTGGGAGTCTGGAGGCCTGCATGAGCTTTGATATGCTCATAGATAACACCAGTAGCCAGAGGCCCCTTCTGCCAGAGGTAAAGGAAATGACTCCTTTTGGCAGATAGGAACTGGTTCCACAAGTCTCTGAGGAATGCTGGCTTTTTTCTAACCACCAGAAATCCTTCTGTAGTCCAGGTTGAGATCATTTCTGGACATTTGGGCTACTTTTTTGAGCTTGGGAACTTGGAATTTCCTTTGGACCTAAAAGTTCCAGTCTCCAACATAGATTTTAAATGGATGCCTACTACAGTATGGATGCAATTGAGGGCACATTATACATACATTCATGCACACATACAAAACCATTTGCAATGTAAATGAAAACTTTTCTAAATGACTAACTTAGACATTCATATTTATTTTTCATAAGTTTGTACACATTTGTATTATCACCTTTAACTTGAGACCAGACAGGATATAGAGGTATAAAAGGGATGGAATTAGAAGACTTCCTAGGAAATGGAATTAAGCTTTAATATAGCCTTGGTATAACAAGTCACAGAGTGAATTGTATGGCAATTTTTTTGTCTCACTCTATGACAAAAACAAAAGGTGGCAGAACTTAATGCCCTTGGCTTTTCTCTGGAAATGTCTCTGCACTGATAAAAATGACACATAAATGAATACAGTTACTGGTTAAAGGTAAATATTTCTCATTTTTTTTCAATGAAACATTTTTTGATGCAGAGTTTTTTATGTATCCCTGGTTGGCCCGGAACTCACTATGTAGAGCAGGCTGGCCCCAGACACACAGGGATCTGCTTGTTTTTGCCTCCCAAGAGCTACAAATAAAATTGTGCACCACAATGGCTAGATAAAATAACATTATTTATTTCGTGTATTAATGTGGGGCAGACATGCTATATTATATATTTGTGTGGTGGCCATAAGACTAATTGTGTGATTTGTTTTGGTTCTCCCCTTCCACCATATGAGTATCAGGGATCATCAGACCTGGCAGAAAGTACCTGTACAGTCTGAGCCATCTTCTTGGTCCTAAATTTTTTCTTATTTGAAACTTTTACAATTGGTTCAAAGACATTTTCTGTAACCCTCCACAAACCTTGAAACTGCCTGGAGTTGCAGTAGTTGTGAATAGCCCCTCATTTTCCACTTTGAAGATATAAGTGATCAGAGAGCCATTCAGCTCAGAAGAAAATGATAGTCATCTAAGCAGGAGGTGTGTTGAGCTTTGCAGAACAAATAAGATGAAGTTGTAAAATAACATCACTCTATTACATGCTGTGGTTATAATTGGGATTCATAGCTGGTGGTAGCTAGGATTCTTGTGTTCTGAAGAGCCTGATGTGGTCTGATGTACTTGCTCTCTGTGCTGTAGTGCCTTCATGCCATCACTTATTCAGCCAGTCTTAGTCATATGCCTTCTTATGTGGCAAACACTTGGTCAGTCTTTTAAAATTATACTATCCTTTCAAACTTTCTCTTACTTTTTGTCTTGAGACATTGCATCCTCCTGCTTGGGCTCCATCATAGTTGCAACATTCACATTTTCTGTTTAATTATAAATATTAGTGTTTTTCAAAGCGTTGTTGTCCTTCTCTTGTTCTGTGCTATGTCTAGGTGCATTGCATATTCAGGATGATCTCTATACTTTGGATTTCTATATTCTGTATCTTTAACTCTGTTATCTTCTCCTATTCTAGACTTAAAATTGAGTCACTCTACTTGTAAAGCCCTCTAGCTCCAGAGTCTACCTTCAGACTTGCCCTTCCTTCCTTATGCCATTTGTTAGTGTGTTATAGAATCATATTCTTTGTCTGCCAATTGGAACTTCAAGAGCCTCTGATTCCATATTTGTCTTCCCATCAGATATCAAAATGAACTTGCACAGCTTGCTAATCCTATATTTCCTTCATTCCCATTCTAACAGCATTTCTTAGCATAGCAATTACAAACTAGAAATCTACAATCAGTGTGTGTTTATTTCAACAGCATGATATTTACTTTACAAATGCTCTAACTTCTATAGGTCATTTACATCCTTGCTCAGATTTATTACAAGACTTAGTTACTTTCTAATGCTGTGAAAAAAAGCCATGAGAAGGCAACATATAAAAGAAATGATTTATTTGGGGCTTATGGTTCCAACAGGATTAGAGTTATTGATGGTAGAGCAGAGGTAGAAGGTGATGGGTGACTGAAGTAGCAGTTGAGAATTGAGGATTACATTAAACCATAACCAAGAAGCACAAAGAGGGCACTGGAAATAGCACCTCCAAGACCACCCCACTAGCATACTTCCTCCAACAAGGCCATATCTTCTAAGCATCCCAACACAATTCCACCAACTGGCTACCAAGTAGTCAAATACATGAGAATATGGAGGATATTTTATTTAAACCACTGCAAGTTTTATAATGAAAACTCTAAAACAATGGAATAAATAAAGAATACACTAAAATATAGAAAAAGCAGCCATGCTTAAAAAGCTATATTAGCAAATGGAAACCAGAAGTCAATCCAGTTACCATAAAATTTGAATTCTATCTTTCAACAAAAATAGAGAAAAACATCTTAAATTTATGTAGAAACTCAAGAGGCCCCAGATAATCAAAGCAATCCTGAGCAGAATGAATTATGCTTGAGGTTCCATCATACAGGAAATGGAGCCATAGAAACAAAACCAGCATGGTACTGTCTCAAAAAGACATATAAACCAGTGCAATAGAATAGAATACCCAGATCAAAAGCCTAGATACTTTTTTAAAAAACTTCCAAAAGTGCACACTAGATCCTCTTCAACAAATGGTTCTGGGAAAACTGGATATCCACATACAGAATGAAATAAGATCTCTATCTCATGCTTCATAAAATTCGGCTCTAAATGGATTAAAGACCTTAATATATGACCTGAAATTCTAAAACTGTAAGAGCAAAAACTCTTGAAAACACGTTAAGAGGGTAAAAAAAAATTTTCTGTACAGGGCTTCAGTTGCTCAGGATAATGTCAGCATTCAACAAACAGGATTTCATGAAATCAAAAAGCTTCTACATAGCAAAGAAAACAGTGAAGTGAAGAGTCATTCTACATTTTAAATAAGCAAAGAGCTAAAACTCAAATAACCCAATTGGTAAATAGGCTAATGAAATGAAGAATAGTACTATCAAAGATGAAAATACAAATAGTTAATAAACATTTGGGTGGAAATTAGCTGTTGTACCCATCAGAGAAATGCAAACCAAAACTCTACCAAGCTCCTGTTTTATGCCAGTCAGAATGGCATTCATTAAGAAAACAAGCAAAAAATGCCTGTGAAGAAAATCACAAAAGGGAGTCCTTATATACTGCTAGTGGGTATGTAAATTTGTCCAGTCACTCTGGAAGTCAATGTGGAGCTTTCACAAAAACAAAAACAAACTAACTCTAAATATAGAATATGTGGTATTACCCAGTTATGCCTGCCTTGAATGGTCCAAGTCAAGCTACCACAGAGATATTTTCAGGTCAATGTTTCTAGCAGCACTATTTGACATTGTAGAATTATCTAGCTAATAGACCCAACCTAGTTTTCCAATGCCATCTCCCTCTCCCTAATAACAGTGGACTAGATAAGGAAAACATGACATAGATACACAATTTATTGTTTTCAGCCATAAAATAGAATGAAGCTATTTCATTTGTAGGAAAATGCATGCAACTAGAGATAATCAATTGGGTGAATTAAGTCATTCCCAGAAAGACAAATATGTATTTTCTCTATTTCTAGATTTTATATAGATACATTGAAATCCTGTATTTGTATATGACATAACAATGGCATCAAAACAGTCTAGGAGAACAAAGGAGCCTAATGGGAAAATGAAAGGGTAAAAAGACAGAGGTTATAAAAAGATGAAGGAATATACTCACTGTAAAATGGATATTTGTATAAAACTTTTTAAAAGCACCATTGAATGTATATTCTCTAGCTAACAATATTTCTATTATAGCTCTTTTCCAAAGTATTGAACTAGTATCTTGCATGAATTAGACAGTAGAGAAATATCGTACAAATTACCTGGCTCTCAAAAAACTCACAACCAGGTTGGAAAATATAAAATATATGTAAATTATTTCCCTGTAAGGCAAAGCAGATTTTTAAGAATATCCCACAAAAAATAGAGTAAGCTGTTAGTTTTCTCAGCTTAGTTTTCTCAGCAGTGAAAAGGGCAAAGAAAAATTATATTAGCTTCAAAGTCAGACTGGCAGGCACCTTTGGGGCAAACTCATAAACTGATGGGGGGATGAAAGTTAACTGTCTCTTTAGAGACTGCCTATGTACCCTCAAAGATATTCTTTCTGTATTCACAAAACTCTGAAAATCATAAGAGAAACTGGTTTATGCCACCAAGTTACTTGGACTCATTCTCTTAAACAACATAGAGTAACTAGGCCTATTATAACATTGAGACGACACTCTTTAATTGTGCTAGGTCTTTTGTCTTTACTTATTGAGATGTGTTCTTAGACTTGAAATGAGACTGTTCACAATAATCTATGTCTTCCATCTTCTCTTTTGAAACATGTACTTTATGACTTTGAAGCAAACATGTCCAGAAGTGTATGTTATCTTTATATACTGACATGTGACCTCAAATTGAGACTAGTCATAAATGTGTTCTTTATATGAAGCATGCTTTAAAAAATGCCTGTTTCTAATATGGTTCACTATTTGAATGTGAATATGACCCTTGAATGAAATCCCCATGCTTCTTTTCAAGGAGAACATTGATCATGAAATGACTCCTGTGCTCTTTTTGTGTACTGCAGGTAATAAATCTTTCTCTGAGTTTTACATTCTAGTTGTGCTGTTTGGCTTTGCATTCACCAAGATGCAAATCTTGAGTTCAGTTACAACCAAAGAATCCTCAGAGGAGAAAAGATTTTATATGAATGCTGAAGGTTGGTTAGGATACACAAAATAGGAAATACAGTTGCTTTATTCAGACATCTTAAATCTGAATCAAACACTTTTTTGTAGGCACTGTGGGTAAAGACATATTATT
The DNA here is from genome assembly GCF_003668045.3 of Cricetulus griseus. Lineage (NCBI taxonomy): Eukaryota > Metazoa > Chordata > Mammalia > Rodentia > Cricetidae > Cricetulus > Cricetulus griseus. Next base: position 42,098,079 of record NC_048604.1, on the reverse strand, counting down.
AAGGGAGAAAAGATGGTTATTGAAACTATAAAATTGGAACAAATGAAGTAAAGCAATCCCTCAATAACTGAAGGTGGTAAATATGAAATTCAAAAATGGAGGTGTTATTTTATTTTGAGATTTATTTTTTAATTTCATGTGTTTAGTTGTTTGAGCTAAATGTATGTCTGTGCACTACATATGTGCCGGATGCTCTTAGAAACCAAAGGAAGTTGTCAAATGCCCTGGAATTAATTACAGATGCTTGTGAGCTGCCATGTGTGTACTGGGTATTGAACCTAGGACCACCAGAAGACCAGTCACTACTCTTAATCACTGAGCTATCTCTCCAACACTGGATATGTTACTCTAAATATTTCTGATCATATCTGTAGCTCATGATGAATTTAGAATTTTCAATAAATTCATTTGATAAATTTATGATTTGTGAAACATGGAATTTTGGTAAGAGAAACCACAATTTGTGGGAAAGGTACTGGAAAATTAACCATACTTCCCGATTACATGCATGTTTATTTTCTATTTAAAAAAATTGAAATAGTTGGTATGTGCTGCAGGCAGGCTCAGAAGTGTTCCTTTGATATTACCTATATTCTCTACCAACATAGAATGGAATATAATGGAAGACGTTGCCTTAGTTCATATTATCACTCTGATTGCAGTGAGAAGTAGTCAGGTACTCTTTGCTAATTAGAATGTTAACTAACAAGTAACTAAAAGCAAGACCAAGCCTTCTGTATTGGGTTCAGCATCTAGAATAATGTTCTGTACATAGAAACTGTTCCTCTTCCTCTTTAGATGGATTTCCCATACCCGAACCTAAAGGATCACTCGGGTTTTGTTCCTTGAAGACCAAATTTTAGTCTAGACTCAGAGACAGGCTCTATGTGTCCCCATCCTCTGCCTGCTACTCTATTGTTCTCTCTTCTCTAGACCCAATGGTTTTCTGTTATTTTGCAAAGTTTTTGAAGTGTATCATCACAGCATTATTGATGAATTGGTGTTAATGAAGTCAAAGGAAATCACTTGAAACTGACCTCCTCTAATGAGATCAAATAATCCTATAATACATTTGGAGTCAGGTTTCCTAAGAATGCAAGTTATCTAGTCGCTTGCATCATTAAACAAAACATTTAGCACATGAGCCACACCAGGAAGCTAATATCTAGCCCATTGCTTCTAGAGTAGATTCTAGTTTGTTATTAACCCCAAAAGCTATTATTGTTCTTAATTATTTATCTTGGAAACACCTGCCATCTATCATATTGGTTACTTTTTTGAAACCAATGAGTTCCTCAAAGCATGCAGGTTATTGTTAATTAAGATCATCTATGTTGTAGCAGAAAGAGATTGGGATGGGGGGTCAGTGGGGGGCAGCAGAGGAGGGGAGGGAGAGGGAACTGAGATTGACATGTAAAAGAAGCTTGTTTTTAATTTAAATAAAAAGACCATCTATGGTAACAATGGATGGAAGATCTTAGCTAATTAAAATTCCCTCACTAGATGCATCTTCAGAATCTCAGTATATGAGGAATTTGTGAAAGAACTAAAGTTAGAGAGATGATAGGGGAAGTTGAGAGTATAGTGCATGTACAAGGACAAGGATTTGAAAACATCAAAGCAAAACCCAAACCCCAGGTTTTTGTAACCATAATTCAGTTTTATGTTTAAATTACCCTTATGTTTCTAGTAGGCAAGGCACAAGATAGATTTTTTTGAAAGCACCCATGTACTCAAAAGTTTAACAAACATTGTAAAGAAGGATTCTAATTATAATTAAGAAAACTTGAAGTAGATAAGCATCAGATTAAAAAAAAAGGTCAATTATATACATGAGGCAAAGCCGGGTTGCATAATTATTTTATATTTTCAATTAGAATATACATGATGGATAGGCTGGATTTCTGTGGAAACAGTCCACTCTGGTTACAGGCAGTAGAAGAGTACACTGTCTGTGGAGGAAATATATAAAACTGTAAGTCAGACATAAAGTAGTAAAATAAAACAAACCATTAAAATAATTCTAGCATGGAAAGGGGATGGAATCTGATTAGCCCATGCCTGGCTCAGGAATTATTGGCAGTTGATGTGTATTGGGGCAGATAGAGTAAGTTTTCTTCAGGAGTGGCCACTGATAGGTTCCCCATACTCGATCGGATGACTGCACCCATGTATATATGGGTTGCACTCAGTGGACTCAGTGGATTATTAAAAGGGGGGAACATGAAGATGGAAGGGAGATGTGTTAGTAGATTGGTTAAGTTGGAGAAACGGGGTGGGAAGGTAGATATGAAATTTTCAAAGGCTAAATAATTATCACAAATATTATCACAAAATGTGAAGATAAACTAGTTACTTTGAAATAGACATATTGTGTGCAGAAGAATTTGTTGATGGTTGCTATTATTTTGTTTAGATTATGACCTTGTCATTTTTTATGACTTCAGTGTTGAATTTGCTCATGCAAACCTGAAGCTCCTTACTTTCTGCTAGCTTGGATGAAGATCATTTTGTAAGAATGATCCTTTTGGTTCAGAATATATCAGTTTCTTCACTTTTGTCTTAAATGCTTGCACATTTGGTTTTTTACTGCTTATGCTACCAATTTACCCAGGAATGTTTTGAATGTAATTGTGCAGGACTTCTTAAAAATAAGCATAAGTGTTGCCCTACCCTCTCATTCATCCTCATATTTCCAGTGATAAGGTAGAAATCCAAATGAGAGAAACTTACCTGATTTAATTCTATTAGCAGACTGTTTAAATTAAGTTTTGTTTTAGTGGTTTATCATTTTTTGTCTATAAAATGATACTTTACTTCTCTGGCTTACATATAAATCAAAATTTTATTATATAACCTTATGAGACATGTCAAGAATTGTTATTTCCATTTTGTAGGCAAAGAGTATAAGGCAGTAACTTCACAGAGGGGACTATTAGGAAGTATTTCATATTTTAATTATCCTAACTTTTTTCCCTTTTCTGTCATTACTGGTAGTTTTCTCTCCTCTTTTCTTCACAACTTCTCATAGCTAAATGTTGATTGTGCCTTTAGCCACATCCAGTTCATTATTCCTAACAGCTTTTCTTCAGTAGATTAGATGGCAACTGGGTAGCTTCCCAGGGCAGAGCATAAATGGACTGGAATAAACTCAGAGCAAACTCACCCTGTTCTCCTTTAACTATTAATGAACCAAATAATAGAGCTATAGTTACAAAACTTGAAGCAGGACACAAGAGAGAATATAAGTTTTTAAACAAAATGTTTGAAGTATCAATTAGATACTAATATTAAACTTGTTTCTTATTTTATCTAAGTGAAGATACAAGATGGATTTAAAGGAAAATTAGGATCATTTTACAATTAAATTTATCTTTTAAGTCAGGGTCCCTGGTGATTGTGATATTATATTACCTTGGATATAAATTTTATAAATTTCCATTCCATCATAAGGAATATATCGTCTTTCTAACCAAATTCTAGTGCATCATGCATGATTCATCCTTTTAAAAATATAGCAATTGGCCATATACTGAAGCCTATGCAGTAGATCTGACATAGCTTTTTGGTTGAAAAAAATGAGGAATTCTCAAAGATAGAAATGATGCTATATAAGGTTGGTTGTTTGGGTAACTATGTTGAAGAGGCACAGTCATTGGAATGTTTATTTGTCCTCAGAAAGTCATTAGACACAGCTAGTGCATTTCTGACTCTCTATCAAGTATGACAAGGCTAACCTTATATGTAGGTGACAGGGTCTTTGAAGCATAATTTTCTTTAATGTTGTTTATAACAAAGGCAGTTGATGAGAATTTTTACCAAATATTTAGAAAATATATAATAAAAGTTAGATGATTTGTCCTGATATCCCTACTGTTATACAATTATTTTCATGGTTTTTTATCATTTTTTGTCATTTTTCATATCTTCCAAAAGTTATCTATTTATAATGGTATTGTTTTACAATTTTGGAGACTGCTTTGTAGAACTTACATTGTGTCATAAACATTTCCAGACTTTGTAAAGCTTTGATAATCATGATTTTTAACACCTGTCTTAATAGCCCACTGGAAAAAAATATACTAGGATAGACATTTGGATTACTTCTAACTTAAGCCAATACAAATGTCTATTTGGTGGGCATGTACCACATACTAGTTTTTGTATAACTCGATATTTTCTCTAGTACACATACTCACTGTGCTGGCTCATTTTATGTCCATTTGACACAAGCTTGAATCATTTTGGCAAAGGGAACCTCAACTGAGAAAATACCCAACCAGAATATCCTACAGCTGATGGGATGTTTTCTTTATCAGTGATTGATGTGGAAGAACCTAATTCTGTTCGTGGTACCACCACTAGGCTTATGGTCCTGAGTGTTCAAGCCATGAGAGAGCAAGCCAGTAAGCAGCACTCCTCCATGTCCTCTGCATCAGCTTCTGTTTCCAGGTGCCTGCCCTGCTGGAGCTCCTGCCCAGACTTTCATCAGTAAGGAGCTGTTTCCTGGAAGGGCCAAGAGAAATAAATGCTTTCCTTCCCAAGCTGCTTTTGGCGATGGTGTTTGAGCACAGCTATAAAAACCCTAATGGAGATTCCCACACATCAACTTAAAGGAAAAAAGATGCATTAGGCTAATGACTTCAGAGGTTTCATTTTATCAGTGGCCTGTATTATCTCTAGGCAGTCTATCATAGCAGAAGGGAATGATGGAGCAAAAATACTAACCTCCAGATATGGTGGGTCGAGGGTCAGAATATTGTTTTCAAAGGCATATCTCAATGGCTAACTTTCTCTAGCTAGTCTCACACCCCAATGTTTCCATTACTTCCCCAAAATACTAGAAGCTGGAGAATAAGCCTTCAATATATGGTCCTTTGGGAGTACATTCCAGATTCAAATGGAAACAACTAGTAAGTTAATCTCTCTCTGCCTAGATTGCTTATGGATTGGAAGAATAATGGGATACATGTCATAAAGCTGTCTGACTTACATCTGTATTTTGAGAAGTCGTGAGTTGGAGGTAAACTGCTAAAAACAATGTCTGTCATATGAAAAAAAAACACACCATAAATGTCAGCCAACATTATTTAGGAAGGAACAATACATCTCCCAATCCTCATACTGATCTAATGTTGACAAGACAGTTCAGTGCAGTGTATTCGAAGGACAAACACCTTTGATTTAACTGGAGATATGAAGTGATGTGAGAGGTAACATCTGAAGCCTGAATCGCTTTTGCTATCTCATATGTCTACACTGTCCTTTCTGCTCCCCAAAAGAATTTCATTGAAGGAGAAACTAGGTTATCCTGAGGATCTTGGATAAATTCCTTAATTAGGCTTTGCTCAAACATGAAGGAAATGTAAAGATGGCTTCATTTGTTTTGATGCAAATACAATCTATGACTGTCATTGAATGTGAGCATAATGATACAAAGCACCCATCTGAAAATTTGCAGTATGTGATTGTGTAGTATGTAAGTTTGCCACAATTCTCTGATTCTCAGAAATGGGTCTATCTTCAAAGCAGAACTAATTAGCCTGTGTTCCGTCTTGTTCTTCTAGTTGCTGTCGAATTGATTTTAAGCCCAGGCATATATCACAGAATGTATCCTCAGGAGGCAGCTATTTGCCTGCTCTTCTAATTTGAATTAAAAGTCATCAACTAGTGGTATGTGCTAGTCACAGCATAATTATCTAAGCTATTTGTCTGCATAGCCATTCTAAGGAACCACATGGAAATCACAAGATAATAAGACAATTGAAGCTCAGGGCAAACCTGTTGTCCCCTTTGTGACAGGCTTCTAATAAGAAGCTGTTAAGGGCTGTTAAGGTCAGAAGTGATATCCATCACATTCTCATCCCTACTTATATAGTTCTGCAAACTTAACACACAGAGACACACACTCGCAGTCACACACACACAGAGTAGGGGGAGAGAGGGAGGGAGGGATGGAGGTAGAACACACTGCTTATTATAAACAGACACCTCTGAGTATAAAGCCTACAAGGCACTTGAACGATCTACTTCTCACATAGGCCTAATAAACTCCAATTGTATTAGGAAATGCAGTTTATTAACTCCTATAAACCAGAACTCAATGATGCCGTGTCCCAGGAAAATAAAATGAAATGAAATGAGTTAAGTAATATTGAGAGCTTTGAACATACAATACAAAGGATGAACTCCAGGCATTTCATTTTTAACTTATATGAACAGTGGGTTGGGGTTTTTGTTTTTGGCCTAAAAATGAGAAAAAGAAAAAAAGACTGGAGTGCTGAGATACTTCCCTGTACTAGCATAACCCATGAGGTAACAAAAGCTCTGCCTATGAACAAGCTTCTAAAATCTATCAAAAAAGAGAGTCCCTTCATTTTCATTGTCACAGAAGAAAAAGCCCTCTCCCAAATGGGGAAGTAGATGTCATACTGACTGAGGTTGCATTTTGTGACAGCAGGGAAATGGAATCTGACTTGAAAGGTCCAGAAGAAGACTGTCAGGCCTTTGTAATGCTGGTTGTAAGGGGCAGGACAAACGCTGATGTTACAAGCTAGCTGGAGTAGAGCTGGCTTTCATTGAATGGGCTTCTTTCTTAAGATGCATTCTGGCCTCTGTAGATCATAAGCATCTTGTGCATAAGGCGTGGGAGTGGGAGTGCTACTCTAGTTTTAAAGCAGGTTTTAAAGGACTTCATTGTGCAATGGTTTAACATTGAAAAAGAATTGTAAATGTAGGTATTTTTCTCTAAGTAGAATTGTTGAAAGGAAGAATTTTAAATAGCTTTCTTCACTTATAGCTGAGATGATACACAGGTTGTCCTTGGTGAGACAGAAGACTAGCTGTTGAGTCTGAAAGGAATGTGCATGTGGAATTCAGTTAGAAATAAACTGATTCTCAATGGTCTCTTTCACCAAATGGCATACAGAGTTTCCTGCTAGGTGAGAATCTTTTTGAAAATTCATTGATTTATATTAATCATTCTCCCCTCCAAACACACACACACACACACACACACACACACACACACACACACACACACACACACAACCGGAAAGGGGCTTATGTGTTTCTAGTCCTTGCTTCTGATTTTTGAACCATGTGCACACCTTTAGTCAACTACATACATATTACAGAGTGTAATGGTGTGTACCAATGAGTTCAACAGATTTAATGTGGCCTCATGTTGGGTCACTTTTTAGTTATGTGATCCCAGAAAAGGTAATTAACTTCTCTGAGCTTCATTTTCAATAATGTAATATGGGACTATGAATATTAACTACCTTACAGACTCACTGAAGATTAAGCAACACAGTATAAAAAAGAGCTGTGTACAGTAGATGGTCAAACACTCAAAGCAGTAAATTGTGTTTCTGTTGTTGGCTGAGGTGTTGCAATGCATACTTCACCTGTGTGATCAGCATTATGCAAAACTGCTTTCACGTCATAAGGGCTTTCTGGTCAGGGCTGGTCATAATGCCATGCTTCTAGGTCACAGTTCTTCAATAGATACCACTTAAAAATAAATTATTACGTATGTTTGTGCTATAAGACACAGCTTCTTAAACTCTCTGTATGACCCTATATGGGGTCATGTAGCTGAATGTAGTGTCACAAACATTTAGCAAGAAGTTTCTGAACATACACTGCTTAAAAATAACAATCTAAAGTGGGAGTACTTTCCTATATTTCATCACACAATGTCATTGCAGCTCTGAGTCTGAAAAACAGAATATGTGTACTTTGCTGCTCTTAAGAATCCAGTTGCAGTGTGGTCTTTGAGAGCCCTTTCCACATAAAGGAATACTCCCTGAGCTGAGACACACAAGGGTGGGTTTAGGCCCTATCCCAAAGGATACAATAGACTCATATGACACCCTATAGAAGGCCTCACCATCCAGGGGGAGCAGAAAGGATATGTGATTGGTAGGGCTTTAGTTGGGGGAGGTCGTAGGGGAGGACAGGAGGGAGAGGGAACTGGGGTGGTCATGTAAAACAATCTTGTTTCTAATTCAAATAAAAAATCTGCAGAAGAATCCAGTTGCAGAGAGGGAGGAGTGATGAGCAAAGGGGTCAAGATCAGGCTGGAGAAACCCACAGAAACAGATGACCTGAACAATGGGGAGCTCCTGGATCCCAGACTGATAGCTGGGAAACCATCATAGGACCAAACCAGACCCCCCCAGAACATGGGTGTCAGTTTGGAAGCCTGGGCAGTTTCTGGGGCCTCTGGTAGTGGAACAATATTAATCCCTACTATACGAATGGACTTTGGGAGCTCACTCCCCATAGAGGGATACTCTCTCAGCCTAGACACATGGGGGAGGGCCTAGGCCCTGCTCCAAATGATATGACAGAACTTTGAAAATCCCCCATGAAAAGCCTCACCCTCCTTGGGGAACAGAAAGGGGATGGGATAGGTGTTGGTAGGTTGGGGGCAGGGGAGGAAGGGAGGGATAGGGAACTGGGAATGACATGTAAAACAAGCTTGTTTCTAATTTAAAATTTAAAAAGAAAAAAAAGAATATGTGCCCTTGAACTGGGTACACTGTCATATCATGTGACACAATGACCACTGCTCAAGTTAAAAAACAAAACATTGTATATTATGAATTGAGGAGTGTTTATTGTACAAGTAAAAGTTTCTGTTGTTAAAGAAACAAGAGTTTAATTACGGAAAGCAGATTTAAATTAAATATTTTCTTGTCCTTATTCCTTAGTATGTAAGTGTCAATTAGTATGTCTTTGAATTGTATTATTTTAGAGTGTTTGATATTTAAATTGCTGTTTGAGTTGCTGACTTGAGTTTCAGAAAGATCTGTTAACAGAAATCTGACTTGGGAATAAGACAGAATTTCCAATATTTACTGAAATGGACCTAAATATACGTCTGCCATTTTTTCTGTTTCTTTGGGGGGGTTTATTTATTTTTTAATTCATCTATTTATTTTACAACTGGCTACAGCCTCCCTCTATCCTCCCGTCCTACCACCCCCTGAAAGGTTTAGGCTTTCATGCTGATCGGCTCTACCTCTTTAAGAGACAGACCCCGCCCCCTGACAACAGTCAGGGCATGCACAGGAAAATGTGCTACTACGTTATCACCACATCATCCACCACGCATTAAGGCCTGCTTAAGGACTCTGGGCATGCGTGGAACCTCAGTGGGCATGCTCAGTCTTTCCTTTAAAAGTTACAAGTTTCCTGCTTCGCTCTCTCTCTGCTGCTTCTTCACTCTCTGTTTGCTTCTGCTTCTCTTCTCTCCCTCTCGATGGTGACCAGCCATGGCAGTCAGCCATTACCCCGTTCCTCTTCTCTCTTAGTCTCCCTACTCTGCCAGACTTATAATAAACTAGTTAATATGTCTCATCCTGTGTCTCATCTTGCGCCTCTTCTTTTTCTTCAAAATTTTAACACCCCCTGTCATCCCACCCTGCTCCCACTTGCCAATCCCCTCCTCTTCCATCTCTGCAAAAGGCAGGTCTCCCATGAGTATCAGTAAAACACAAAAAAATCAAATTGCAGTAAGACTCAGCACCTCCCCATGTATTAAGGCTGGACAGGGTGACCTAGTGTGAGGAGTAGGGTTCCAAGAGTTAGTAAAAGAGTTGGAGACAGCCCATTTCCACTTTTTGGAGTCCCACAAGAGGAACAAGCTACACAATAGTAATACATATGAAGAGTACTATATCAGTACCATACAGGCTTCCTGGTTGTCCATTCAGTCCCTGTGAATCCCTATGAGTGCAGGTTCATTGATTATGTGAGCCTTCCTGTGGTGTGCTTAACTCCTTCCTCCTCCTCCTCTGCAGGATTCTGGAACTCCCCTAATGTTTCCCTATGGGTCTCTACATCAGTTGCTTGATGGTATTTCTCTGATGACACTTAAGCCTGCCACCAATCTGGTCACAGGAGATGACCAGTTTAGGATACTTATATGCTATTGCCAGGAGTCTAGGCTGGGGTCCTCCCATTGGACTCCTGGCAGATTCATTCCCCTGAACTAGGCTTCCATATGACCCTGATATGCCCTAACCCAGCAGTTCACCTCAGCCCTGTCCCTCTCACCTTCCATGCCCCCTTACAGTGATCACTCATGTTCCCATCCTTACCAGCCTTCACTCCAGTCACAAAAATCTCTTCTATTTCTCCTTCCTAGGGAGATCTGGCCCCATGAACTCTCCTTGTTACCTAGTCTGTTTGGGTTGTGGATTGTAGCATAATTATCGTTTATTTTACAGCTGGTATCCGCATATGAGCAAGTCTTTCTTGATCTGGGTTACCTCAGATGATTTTCTCTAGTTCCATCAATTTGCCTTCAAATTTCTTGGTGTCCTTGTTTTTAACAGCTGAGTAATACTCTATTGTATAAACATACCACATTTTTTTTAAAAAAAAATCTACTCCTTGGTTGAGGGCCATCCAGGTTATCTCCAAGTTTTGGATATTACAAAGAAAACTGCTATGAACATAGTTGAGCAAGTGTCCTTGTGGTATGATTGAACGCCCTTTGGGTATATGTCCAAGAGTAGTATAGCTGGATTTTGTGGTAGATTGATTCCCAATTTTCTGAGAAACTGCCACACTGACTTCAAAAGTGGCTGTACAAGTTTGCATTTCCACCAGCAATGGAGGAGTATTCCCCTTCTCCACATCCTCTCCAGCATGAGCTGTTGCTTCTGTTCTGGTTCTTAGCCATTCTGACAGATGTAAGATGGAATGTCAGAATTGTTTTTTTATTTAGTTTATAAACAATCATATTTTGCATATCAATCCAAGTTCCCTCTCTCCCATCCTCCCATACCCCTGCTGAACCCCCATCCCACTCCCATCCAATACCCAAGGAGGGTGAGGACTTCCATTGGGGGATTATGGAAGTTTGCCACATCATTTGGGGGAGGGCCTAGGTCCTCCTCCGTGGATCTGGGTGGAGAGAGTATCCCTCCTTGGGAAATGGGCTCCCAAAGTCCATTTGTGCACTAGGGATAAATGCTGGTTTCGTTGGCAGAGGTCCCATAGACTGCCCAGGCCTCCTAAGTGGCTCCCACATTCAGAGAGTTTGGTTGGGTCCAATGCTGGTTCCCCACCTTTATGACTGAGATCCATGTTCTCTCACTTGGTTAGGTCCACTGTTTCTGTGGGTTTCTCTAGTACGGTCTTGACCTATTTGCTCATAATTCCTCCCTCTCTACAACTGGATTCCTGGAATTCAGCTCAGTATTTAGCTGTGGGTGTCTGTTTCTGCTTCCATCAGCTACTGGATGAAGGGTCTAGGATGGCATTTAAGGTAGTCATAAATCTCATTATGGGGGAAGGACATTTAAGGTACCTCTCCAGTATTGCTTAGATTCTTAGTTGGGTCATTCTTGTGGATCTCTGGACATTTCCCTAGTGCCAGATTTCTCTTTAAACCTGCAATGACTCCCTCTATTAAGGTATCTCTTTTCTTAATTTGCATTTCCCTAATGGCTAAGGATGTTGAACATATCCTTAAGTGTTTCTTGACATATAAGATTCTACTGTTGAAAATTCTCTGTTTAAATCTGTACCCCATTTTTAATTGGATTATTTGATTTGTTGATATCTAGTTTCTTGAGTTCTTTATATATTTTGGAAATTAGCCCTCCATCAGTTGAGGGGTTCATGGAGAAATTTTCCCATTCTGTAGGTTGCCATTTTGTCATATTAATGGTGTCCTTTATCTTACAGAAACTTTTCAGTTTCATGAGGTTCCATTTATTAATTGTTGATCTCAGTGCTTGTGCTATTGTTGTTCTGTTTAGGAAGTTGCCTCCTGTGCCAATGTGTTTGAGATTATTTCCTGCTTTTTCTTCTATTAGGTTCAAAGTATTTGGATCTATGTTGAGGTCTTTGACCCACTTGGGCTTGAGTTTGTGCAGGGTGATAAATACAGATCTATTTTCATTCTTCTACATGCCAACATCAAGGTAGACCAGCACCATTTGTTGAAGATGCTTTTCTTTTTGCATTGTATAATTTTGGCTTTCTTGTCAAAAATCAGGTGTCCATAGGTGTGTGGATTTACATCTGGGTTTTCAGTTCAATTCTATTGATCTACCTGTCTGTTCCTATGCCAATACAATGCAGTTTTGATTACTATAATTCTGAAGTAGAGCTTGAAATCAGGGTGGTGATACCTCTGGAAGTTCTCTTATTGTACAGGGTTGTTTTACTATCCTGCATTTTTTTTATTTTTCCATATGAAGTTGAATATTTTTCTTTCAAGGTCTTTAAAAGATTGTGTTGGAATTTTAATTGGGATTGCTTTGAATCTGTAGATTGCTTTAGGTAAGATGACCACTTTTACTGTTCATTCTACCAATTCATGAGCATGGGAGATCTTTCCATCTTCTGTTATCTTCTTCAATTTCTTTCTTCAAATATGAAGTTCTTGCCATACAGTTCTTTCACTTGCTTGGTTAGAATTACATCAAGATATTTTATATTATTTGAAGCTACTGTATACTGTGTTAATTCTCTGATTTCTTTCTCAACCTTTTAGTGTTTGTATATAGGAGGGCTGGTAACTTTTTTCAGTTAATCTTATATGTAGCCACTTTCTAAAGATATTTACCCCCTGTAAGAGTTCCTTGGTAGAGTCTTTCATGTTGCTTATAAATAGTACCATATCATCTACAAATAATGATACTCTGATTTCTTCCTTTCCACTTTGTATTGCCCTGTCTGGTTGTGCTAGATTAGCTGGACTCTGGTGATGCTGTATTGCCTTTCTTGTTATTGATTGTGTTTTTACACTGATGTTTAGGCATTTGGATTTGGGGTGATTTTACCTCTAGCTGTTGATTCCTGTATTTGTCTTTGTTAGATAGGTGTTTTGTTCCCTCTGGTCTTCTGGCCTAAATTGCAAAGGGTTCGGTTGACTAACATGTCTTCAGTTTCATTAGGGTGTCCCTTCTGGGTTTTGTAGGCCTATGGATTCCTAGATCTGACCTGGCCTCTGGTAAGGCCAAAGTCTTCTTCCAAATTTGTAGACTTGGATATTGAGCCCAAGGGTGGGAATGCAGACTGGGATTCCTATATCTGACCTGTATTCTGGGGTCCCTAGGACCAGCCTGGCCTTCAGGAAAGCTGCCCACACTGAGATCCCTAGATCTGGCTGTGTTCCAGTAAAGCTGAATTCTTCTTAGTTGTAGACATGCAGTCTCTAGATTTTGCCTGGCCTCTGGTAAAGCAGAAGTCTTCTTCCTACATTCTAGACCAGTGTATGGAGTTGGGGTAAGGGTTTAGGAGTGGGTAGATTGGGGTTGTTGGGAAGACTTTAGTTAGGTTTTATGGGTGGTGGGCAGCGCATTACCTGGAGTTCCTAGGACCAGCATGTTGCCAGTGTGTAGGGATGTGAACCCTAATATGGAGCCCAGAGGAGGGGGTGTAGCCTGGGGTTGTTGGAGTGGCTTTAAGGAGTATTAGCTGGCAGAAGGCAGTTTCTTACCTGGGATTCCTTGATCATTTTGGTCTCTGGTAAAGCCAAAGACTTCTTTCAAAGTAGTAGGCCATGACATGGGGACCAGGGGTGGTCATGTAGTCTGTGGTTGTTGGACAGGCTTAAAGCAGTTTAGCAGGTGTTGGCAGTGTCTTCCCTGGCAGAGGGCTGGGGCCATGCATCCTGCAATCTAGAACCAAGCATCCTGCATTGCAATTCCTACTCTTCCAATTTTTGATCTAGTAACTTTAATATTAAGCTTTCACTTACAAAATAATGCTGTCACAGTTGATAGAGTTGTTGGACTAGATGAGTTAGAAATATACACTTAAAATATTGGTAATTCTAAAATATTGTTATCATAAAGACACATGTGGGAGAAAATTATTGTAAAATGAGGTAACCCCAATGTTCCACTTCAGTGCTCCGGTAAGTCTACTAACTTTGTCATGCCATACTACACATTTAGAATTAAAATTATTTCTCTACACAGCTGGGATAACACTAACTGTAATCACTTGATGATTGATGAAATCAAAATGAATGGCATCCATTTGTGGCACGTGGAGTTGCAGAGTCCTCTGATTGTGTTAGTTCAACATAATTGAAGGAGAAAAGTTCTAAGTGGTAACTCATTTAGAATTCTGAATTCTTTTCTCCATACTTTAACACCTACTAATTTCATAGATCTATAAAAGTCCATAGTGTTCTGTTGTTTTTCTCTTTGAAACAAATGAAAGGAAAAGCAAAGGCAACTTCTGGCGAGGAACATGAGGTTTTAGGCATCTGTACACCAGCTCCCCAAACATTAGAACCTTGCAGATGCAACAAATGCAGAGTTATGAGAATGTTACCACAAAATGTTGGAGAGCAGAAGCTCTTCAAGTGAGTTTCACATGACCTACTACTTATTTTTTTATAATTTTCTTTGCAAAGGACTGAAGCAAAAATAGCCCAGGATATAAACGGGAATCTTTTTTCCTCTGGTATTGTTTGAATCCTCCAGCTTTGATTTTATGGCATGATAGGGACTGTTTTCACTTGTGACCTCTCCAAGTACTGATTTTATATAACTCATTAGCATAAGCTTCCTCTGTATGATTCATCCCATTGAAGCAATTAATTCTTCTTCTATTCAGCAAAATATAAATAATACACTATCTTCCTCTCAGAGACATTAGCACTTTTGGTTTAGATTTGTTGAGTCAGAAAAAAAGAGTTTTTGAGTCCACTTCCTGAAAAGCCTCTCAAAGGAGAGGATGGGGCAAATAGATCTGAGGTAAGACAATAATTTGACAAAGAAGTTAACCCTGCCCATAGAATTCTGGCTTTCATGGTATCCTTTCAGGCCTCCTAGAACCCGTGTTACCATGTGCATTTATCTCTACTTTCCTTGGTTGAACTACCTTCCTTTGTGTTTTCAAGATCTCTCAAACAACTCTCTGAAACAGAGTTTGTATTGTCATTTTCCTTAAAATCTTCAGAGGTTCTTGAGACCTTTTAAATAAATTTCTAGTATAGAATTCATAGAATCACAGTGTTTGAAGGAATCTTGGAATACATAAGCTTCTTTGGTTACCAAACTTTGGTCTCTGAAAATTTTCCAGAAGACTTGCAATTCATAGAGAGAAAACAAATAAAAAACAAACAAAAAAACCCAAGAACAATAAAGTCAGGAAATTATATATATAATGTATTCACTTAAATCGTTTGAAACTATCTTCTATTTTATTTTAAAATATTCTTTATTCTATGAAGGGATAGCATCAGCAGTCAACTAGTTGATTATTAAGACCATCCTGATAATGATAATAGTTGGTTGCAAATCCTGGTGTCAAGAAAGCTGTGAAATTTACCATGATATTCAAAATCCTCTGCATTTAAGTCCTATTATGACTTGACATCTAGATCATGATGGTGCCCTAAACATTACTCTATATTCTTCTGTTATGATTGATCCCTTGCTGTCCCCCAATGTGCCTTACAGTTTCTTCTAAAAATCCTACTCAGTTCAAGTGCTTCCATATTTACAATATTTCAGTGTTAGAATAAATACATCTCTATATTTGCTCTCATAAATGTATACCTATTATCATTGTATCATATCATATACAGATTGTCATTATTTATGGCCTAAACACTCTGCTCTGCTTTCCATTTCATCAAATGACATCACTGCCTACCCAGTTGCTGAAGCTCGGGACCTTGAAGATATCTCTTACCACATATACACCAATTCATAATTGATCATGGGTCCCTGCAATTTTTACCTTCAGGATTCATCCTATTAGTCTCAACATTAATTCTTTCACTGAACAACTGAACAGATCACACTGTATCACCTAGTTCTACCTTGAAGTCTGTGCTTTATGTAGCAGGCACTTTTCATGGTGATTACCCTTCTGTGGGTTTCTAGAGCCTTCGAGATAATGCCTTGAATCTTTAATATGCTATACAAGATTTTCACTTCCTATTCCCACTGCTCTGGCTCATCTCTTACTGTTATTTTCTTTGTAGGCTCTCTTTCAGCTCTGCTGAACATTTAGTCATTGCATGCATCTTTCTTGGTGTTGTATGCTCCTGTTTGCTGACTTTAATTTCAGCACCTAGAATCTTCACACATCCTAGTAATGTTGCCAGGAACACTTTCACTATAAAAAACATTCTTCAGTCCCTGAATTTCAGTAAGTGTCCCAGAACAGAGTACCTTTCTATTTACAATGACACTTATTTAATTGAATTCCTTGGAATAGTATTTACCATACTTATCATTATTGTATCTTATCTCAACTCTAGTTCATAACAGGCTGTCAACAAATGTATGTTATATGAATAAAAGTCTCATACTATATTATTGAGACATATTCATGTATTACCTCCTTGAATCAAGATATAAAAAATATATATTAAGCTGCTCAAAAGCATTTTGTTGATAACTACAGATATATGATTAGCTCCTTTTACTTGAGGAGCCAGGACATGGATAATAAAATAAGAAAAAAATAATTAATTAAATTGTATATTAATAAAAAGTAAAGATGAAGTATAACTGGTGGGTTATATAATCTGAGGATTTTAAGCTGGTAAAGTATTGATTGCTTTTGTTATTCATTTACTTTTATTTCATTTTGGAACTAGGTCTCATGTAACTTACATGGCTTTAAACTTGATATGCAGTAGAAAATAACCTTGAACTTTTGAAACTTCTGCTTCTAACTCCTGATTTTGAGGATTGCCAATACATGGCACAATGTTCAGGTTTTTTAATGCTGTACTGGGGGTACATGCATTCTAGGTGAGCACTCTGTGAACTGAGCTACATTCCTAATTCAGTGATATTGATTGTTTTTATCCTGGAATTTCAGTTCATATCACCATAAAATATCACTAATTTGCCTGATTTAAATAGTAAAATATCCTGTAATTTCATCAAGTAAAAATGTTTTCTTTAAATAATGACTTAGGAAAATTTTCAGGTAACAAAATAAAACTGCTTGATATAGCCCTGTGTGTGTGTGTGTGTGTGTGTGTGTGTGTGTGTGTGTGTGTGTGTGTCTGTGTGTTCCAAATTTATACAGCTAGCATAGTAATTAATTTTCTTGTTACTGTGACCAAATACTCAAATAAAAACAACATACTGAAAAGGATTACTTTTGCTTATGGTTTGAGGGTCCAGTCCACCACCAAGAGGAAGACATGAGAGCTTCCAGCTGTGACTTCCTTTTTATATCTTCTATAATCATTTGTACTCCATTAGAAGCATGGTTTGCATTCAATTATTACTTGTTCCCTTGGAGTAAGTAATTTTGGCTACCTACTTCAAAGCCCACCACAATTTTCATTAGAGTAAAGCAATACTTTCATTACAGTAAATCCAATGACCAGCAAGAACTTTATGAGAAACCAAAGATTAACTCAGAAAGCATAAAGCTTAAAGAACTATACCTGATTTCTTTTAAGCTTTGTACTCTATAGAATATATGAATTGGGTTAATTTTCATTCATTGTTTCATGCCTACCATTCATCTATCTTTCATTAGAATACATGATTATTGGGATGTATTAAGTTTGGGTAGTCATAATTCCAGATGGTAAAAATGAGACTACATTGTTGTTCTCCTCATTTATATTCTAGGTAGAGATTCATGCAACTCAAAACACAAATCATTTAATATATGATATCAAGATATAGTTAAGAACTCTAGAGAAAAATGAAATGATTAGAGGGAGAATGGGGTTGGAGAAGAATAGGGAAGAATGTAAAAAGTTTGGACAGGCTGTTCAGCAGATGTGTTATGATAAGAACACAAAAGCAGAGACCTGAGGGAAGAGATGTGAACCATGTCAATGTGCTAAGGAGAGGAAAGGAACAGAAAACATGAAGGCCTGGATGCAAGTGCTTCTCTGATGAGTCTGAGGATCACAAAAATATTTTGGTGAATGACTCACTAGTTGTATAAAAGATTAGAAGCCCTTCCCCCAAAAGGTGGCTATTTATATCCCTGTAGAGCAGTGGATCTCAACCTCCCTGATGCTGCAACCCTTTACTACAGTTCCTTATGTTGTGTTGACCCAAGACAATAAATTTATTTCATTGCTACTTCACAACTGTAATTTTGCTACTGGTATAAATTGTAATGAATATATGATATGCAGGATATCTGATATGTGACTCCTGTGAAAGGGTCATTCTACCCCTAATGGAGTTGCAATTCATAGTTTGAGAACCACTGCTACAGTGCAAAATTTGCATAAAGCTAAATAGAAGCTTAAAATTCACAGATCCATCTCATCAAGAAGAAATAAATGATATGTCCTGTTTAATGACAATCCATAGAAATCACATACACTTTTTATAAGAACTGCCTTCCGAAGACTACCCTTTAGACAGTAGTTAAGAATAAGAAATTCAATTAAAACAGAATGTGATTTTTAATGGCATATTGATTAGGAAGGCAGGAGGAATGGGGTGGTTGAATGCATGACAATGACAGTAAATTTTGTAAAATAAAGACAGCCAGTTGAGAAATTTCAGAAAGGAATCAATCTTCATTTTATTATGAAGCTAAACAAAGACTGTTAATATAGGGTTAAATGACTAAAACCCTACTCTTTCTGACATGTATCAAGACATCTGCATAAATAAAAAGGTGCTAGAAACAAATGTGAACTTCAAGTTAGGGTAAAACTAAAGTCTAAACTGTATGTTCTTGTTAGTTATAAGTGCTCTATATATGTAATTGAAAGCACCCAGGAAGTTATCACTTCTTTGATATATAATTCTTTAAGATAAAACTAAAGGCTTAAGAGAACATTGAGATATAAATTCTCTTTATGGGATGACCCCTAATTATTCTCCATCTCTTTGTGTTCAGGTAGACTTCCTTTAACCAGCAAAATATTAAGAATGGGATGGGTAGCTAATCCAGTGTCATACTGTTATAGAATACATTATTTTAGCAATCTGAGCTGTTTCATTACCATATTATTAGAGAGCCTATGGAGAGGGACAAAAGGTTGTAACCACACTCTGTAGCCTCTAGGATCAAAGGGCAACCTCTAACTCATAGGCTCTGAAATGGCTACATGTTCATCCTTACAACATACAGATAAATTGTCCTCAAAACAAGAATGACCTTGGGATAATAAAATTTCCAGATCAAATCTGAGGGGCCTACAGCCATAGACAACATCTGGATTATAGTCTGGTGAGAGCCAGGAGTAGCGGATCCAGTTAAGGTACTTTGCACTCCTAGATCATGGAAACTATAAGTTCATAAAGGTGTATTGCTTTGAATTTTCTAATCTCAGTCTCAAACCATCTCTCAAATCTCACTATTCATTCCTCATGGCAGATGAGGAACTAACTACCATGGAGCTTTTCATTACTTACACTGGACTGCACTGTAGATATATGTAGAAGCAAGATAAATAGATTCCAATATTTTCTCACATGTCACCACAGAATTTGTTTTTGTGATGAACATTTGAATGTAGCAAACAAATTTCCCAAATAATCTGTCATCCTCTTCATGGACCTCTCTAATAGGGTACCCATATACTTTCTTTTCCCACTTTGAATACTTCAGAATTTTACTGAGTATGTAATTATTCTACTAACTGCTAAGCAATAATGTGATTTGCTAAGTTTTTTATCACCAGACACATAATCATCTGTTTGTGAGATTCTCATTGATCCTTATGATGTCTTTGGAGCTTTTCAACTTATAATTAACACAAAAACTTGTCATCTTTGCTTTAGCACATGTGAAGAAGACCCACTTCCTTGAAATAGCATTTTAATCATTCACTAGACTTTGTTTGTATCTTTGAAAATCTCAAGGGGAACAGATGACTTTTGCTGTACAACTCAGTGTACTAAAACCTGCAGCTACTGTTCAAGAGTTCCATTTAATTTAAAAGGGAAATGATTGTTTTCATTCCAAAGTAATACTTTTTAGCATGTGTATGACAGATGAAGTTACATAATTCCATTAAAGTAGATAATAAAATTTTAAGATATTACAAATTTTAGTGTTATATACAACATAGATGACTAGCATTTTTTGTTCTTTGAGGCCTAATCTGTAGGAACGTTTATAAAATTCTACTTCCCAAGAGATCATAATTTTCATCTTTAACAATGAATGACTCTGCTCTGTCATCAATGAGACAGACAGGCAGAGAGGAACCATGGAAGTAGGAGATACAGAATGAAAGAAAGGTAAAAAAAACGCCCCAAGGTAAAATGTGGATGAATAGAAACAAGTTAAAATAATGTAAAAAGAGGTAGTGGGAAAAAAATCTAAGCTAAGGCTGAGCATTCATAATTATTAATAAGTCTCTGTGTCTTTATTTGGGAGCTGGTGTTTGGCCCAGTGAAAATTTCAACTACTCATTTTCCTAGTATGGAAAAGAAGAGGGTGGATACTATCAAAAGTAAGTATTTATGCTCCAGTTCTTTATTACTTGTTATCAGCTCAAAATAACCCTTATTCAAGAGTGGCAGATTTATGGGTGTCATATTTGGATCCCCATTATTACTGAAGCCTTGATTTTAAAATGCTATGTATTTCAATATCCCCACAAATTCATAGGTTGAAACCTAATCCTCAATATTATAGCATCTGGAGTTGGAGGCTCTTAGCAAGTGATTAAGTCTTAAGGGAAGTTCCCTCCATGAAGGAAATTAGACCTTCAAAGAGAGATCCCAGAGAGCTGGTCATGTGAGGACAAAGAAGGTACCATTTGTGAATTAAGAAATGGGACCAAACTGGATATTGTATGCACATATTCATTGTATTTGGAGATTCCAGTCTCAAAACAGTGAAAAACTAATTTCTGTTATTTATAAACTGCTTAGTGAAGGGTACTCCCTCACAGCACTGTATTAGGCATAAACCATACCCAAACACCCATTTTAACAGACAGGTCCTTTATTACATGAGGAAGAAAAGTTAAAGTGGCTGCTTTCTGACTCAGAAAAAAAAATCAGTAAATGACCTTACAGGTGTAGTTTTTGAAGGATAAAAAGGTGTTGCTTATGCTAGAATGGGCTAAGATGATGGGGGATGAGGGAGAAAGGGAAAGGGACAAGGGAAAGGGGGCAGGGATGTGTAGGCATTCTTTTCCCATATAACCACATGGAACTCCCATGTAACCACATGGAGACTTCTTATTAATTATTAAAGCTCAGCCTATAGCTTAGGCTTGTTTCTTACTAGCTCTGAGAACTTAATCTATTTCTATTAATTTACTTTCTGTCTCATGTCTTTGTTACATCTATCCCATTTTGTGTGTCTGACTCATTCCACATCTGGCTGGCTTCTCCCTGTGTCTCCTGGTGACTCCACCTCCCTTCATCCCAGAGAGCTCTCTCCATGTCCTCAAGTCCCACCTAACTGTTTTCTGCCTAGCTATTGATCATTTAGCTCTTTATTAAGCCAATGAAAGCAAGAAGATATACACATCTTCCCAGTGTACAAAACTACTATTCTACACCTGGGGTATTTGTGGGGTGTGTGGAGGGACAAAGGACTGCCTCTGGATAGAGAAGAGATAGAACATGAGAAAACTCCAGTTTATAAAGATAAAGGGGGAACTCTGTGTTAGAGTGAGGTGTTTAATTTTAACTGGGCATGTTAATTTGGTGAGTCAAAGTGAGCTTGTGATAGATGTACTTTGGTAGTCAGCCTCAGGAGGAGAAAGTGGCCAAATGAGGGACTAGATCCTGGCAGCTAACTTTGGCCATTACACAGGTTCGAGTGGGCTAGTGTCCCTTCAGTTAGTATTAGGTATATTTTTATAGCAGTCTGTATGGAGCAAGACCCATAGATACTCAATGTTGTAGATCTCAACCAGAACGTTTTTGTTAGTAAACATTTAATCAAACTAATGTCAGAGCACTTTCTAAGATAATTGACCACTTCTCCCATAGCTTAATCTCAATACACATAAAAATTATAATGTATTTATCCGTTCTCTATTTGCACATTTACTCAATAAATCATATTTCCTTACTTGTGACCTTGAGACTTCATGCTATCTCTAATGACAATAAATACAGTAAATAAGGAAAATACAATTAGGTAGCATTTTTTAAGTTGTTTCCCCATGTCAAGCATTTAGTTCTTATAGTTATCCTTTATTGTAGGCAAATGTAATTTTACTTTTATAGTTGTGAAAAATGAGGGTTAGAGGAGTAACATGTCTGTGTTAGTTTTCTTCTTGCTGCAACAAAATATCTGACATAAAGCAGCTTATGACAGGAAGTACTTTTATTTTGGCTCACAGCTTACGGATACAGTCTATTATGGTGGGGAAAGCATGCCAGCAGGAACTTGAGGCAGTTGGTCACATGGAATTTCCAGTCAACAAGTAGAGAGTAATGGATGCTGTTATTCAACTTCTTCATGTAGTCTGATGTGATGCACATTTAAATGAGGCTTTACACCACAATTAACTGAATCTAGTGTCCTCCACAGACATCCCCAGAGACTTGTTTCTGTAGTGATTATAAATCACAGCAAATTGACAATCAAGATGAACCATTACAAAGCTCAAATTCATTGTCAAAAGAACACTGTTAAAAAGATAGAGGAACACATTTTGTATCTTTCTACAATGTCAGAACTTATTGACAATGAACTTACCATATTAAGCAGTTTTAATGACAGCAAATTGTCAAATTATTTATTTTGGTACATTGGCAGAGATAAACTATGTTCTTTATCGAAATCTTTTGTTTTGTTGTTTTTTCTTTTATTATTTTTAAGACAACCTTATTTTACATACCAATTCCAGCTCCCTCGTCCTCCTGCTTCCCCATCCTTCTCCCCACCCTGTCCCACATCCACTCCTCAGAGAGGGTGAAGCCTCCCAAGGGGAATCAACAAAGTCTGTCACATCACTTGAGGCAGGACCAAGCCACACCCACCCATCCCCATATCTAAGATAAGCAAGTCATCCCTCCATAGGGAATGGACTCCAAATAGCCCGTTCATGCACTAGGAATAAATACTGGTTCCACTGATAGTGGCTCCACAAACTGGCCAAGCCACCCAACAGTCACCCTTATTGCAATCTTAATTACTAATATTACCTCTCATTTCACACATCACATCACATGTAGTAAAAATGCCTATAACTGTATGTGCCTATATATGGGTTATAGGATGGATACAATTTAAAAGGCTACACCAGAATTAAAGAGGTTCTAGAAATAGCCTTAAAAAGGGACTGTTGATAAGGGGGTGAACCAGACCAGTACTGCAAGGACCTGATGTTACTGTAGCTTCTGGTGTCAAGTTTGAGAGTGAAGTCATGAAGTTCAGCCACTAAATGAAAATCTGAACCAGATTTGGAGCAGAAGTAGGTGAAGGCATGTCAGGACCAGGTTCATACATACAAATAGTCCAGTAGGTTGAATCAGCATACAGCAGGGATGGGGATAGGATAGAGGACAGGGTCTTAGCTAAGCCAAAGCTACAGGAACAGTCAAGGATTCTCAAATTCTTGAAGATAACATGCTACAAGATGATAGGTTACTGTGAGCCCATGCCATCACAGTGTTCAGCACTTTATGGGGTCTAGGCAAGGTGAGGGAGTTACATTGTTTCTTGATCTGGCATATCTGATTCCCCTCATACAATTTTAATACACTTACATGTCCCTACAGCCTCAATTTACCCCAAGTAAATTTAAAAGGTGGTTCCCTTTCTAGTCCTGGAAATCGGACTTTTATCAGTTAAATGGGTGGTTCCTGACAAGTGGTTCAGGCTCTATGTCCAGCAAGGGGCCACAGACACCTTTCTCTCTCAAAACAGAGTCAAAAGCTGCATGTAAGACTGAATCTCACGGGGCAATGAACAGCCTGAAAAGCCACTGTTTTTTGTAATGTGGAGTAACTTAGAATAGGAGATTGCCTGGTATTGAGTCACTTAAGTAGTTAGCAAGATAGAATTATGACCAAATATGAGTCTTCCTGGTTCTAGTCCATTATGTCTTTTTATATTATATTATATTATATTGTGTTTATGATATTATATTATATTGGGACAAATCAGAAGATCATAAACTTTGGAGACAAAATAATCAATAGAGTCCAATACAACATTAGAAGTATGACTTTGGGGAGATATTTAATTTTTTTGAGATTGAATTTTCTTATTTAGCATTCTTAGCTTTATCAACTGTGTCAGTTTAATTATTGTGAACAATAAATTAAAAATCAACTTTTATACTTGTTGATCATACTGAGTCTTTGTGGATTATGTGATACAAGGTAAAGAACTATGAACTAATAATTTTATTGGATTTACAGAGTATTTCTTCATTTCAAAAGTGATAAACCATATGCAGATCTACCACCTGTTTGTGTTGACCTTCAATATTTAGCTACTTGCCATGATGTAAACATCCAATATAAAACTCTGAACTTCTCATACCTACAATGTTGCCAGTATCTGATTCTGGCCTTCTCATAATTCCTTGTTTTACTAATAAATAAATTCAGACAGGATACAGAGAGCAAAGTATAGAAGACAGGCAGAGTGGAAGATAAGTAGAATTTATTACAGAATATTATGTGATGCTCTAAACATCTAAGAATGGATGGCAAACAGAAAGACCATTGTATTAAACACACTCACTGGAGGAATGAATATAAATGGCTCAAAATACTACTATGTAAACCTACCTACATATTTCAATAGGTTATAAGCTATTTCTAAAGTTTCTGGAATAGACAACTTTCTTGAGAGACATTTCTTGTCCAGGTAACTGATAGGCCCATTTGGATCAACTCTTAAGTTGCTGATACTTTGTTTGTGCTTTAGCAAGTAAAGCTTTCCTGAAGATCAGAGTGTGGAGCTAGCCACTACATAGCCATAGAAGCCAGGCAGTGGGCGCACACACCTTTATTCCCAGTGCATGGTGTAGGGCAAAGCCCTTGAGCATGGTTGACCTACAAGGGGCCATATGCCTAAAGAAAATGGACTCTCCCTCACTCAGAAGCTGTTAACTGTCAAGAGCTCCTCAGGAATGGGATCTTGTGAGGCTTTCCCATCCATGTTAGAATGTTGGCTAGTTTGATCTCATATAAATATTATGCATGCAACCACAGCAGTTCCTGTCATGTCCAAAGACATTGGTTCACTTCTGTCCTCTTCAACTTCTATGACTCCTACAGTCTTTCCACCTCCTGTTCCTCATGGTTCTTACACCTTTCAGGGATGAAAGGAGAGAGCTGTGATAGAGATGTCTCATTTGTGACTGTACTCCGCAGGCTCTTACTTGCAACACTTTGACCAATTGTGAGTTTCTTTGTTCACTACCATCTATTTCACAAGGACACTTACATAATGAGGTCTGAGAGCTTCACTAAACTCTGAATATAAAGATATGAATTTGGAGGACAGATTGATACTATGTCTATTTAATAAATAGTAGAATTAGTTTCATCATGGGACATTGGACCTCCCCAGCCATGGGTTATTTGCCATATTTGCAATACTAAGCATGCATTTCCTCCTGTGGAGAAGGCTTTATCTCTAATCAGAAAGTAACTCAGCAAGGGAAGACTTTGTTGTGGCTATGGCTTCATGAGTGATACAATCCATCATGGTGGGGGAATTCATGGCAGTAGGAACATGGAGCATCTGATCTCATTATCCATCATCAGGAAGCCAAAAGAGAGGAACATAGTGCTCACCTCCCTTTTCCTTTTATTCAATCTTGTATCAAGGGATGGTGCTTCCTGCATTCAGCTTGGGGCTTCCCTTCTCAGTTAATCTTTATGAAAACATTCTGATAGAATCACTCAGAGATGTGCTCCCATGGTGATTCTAAATGCAGACAAATTGAGAATGAAGGTTAACCACTACAGTTATTCAGAAAATCATTGAAGCTGAGGTACTATAGTAGATTGATATTAAATATAAGACATCTCCTACATCTATTCACCTAAATTTATTTGCTTGTATGTTTCCCGTGTGGGAATTCTCTCTAGAGTATCATTTCCAGTTTTTGAGTTGATTCCTGATTCCCTCTAATAATACGTGATTCGTTACCTATTGAGGCACAATCTGTCTTTTTGGCCAACTTAGATTAAGAAGGACTTACTTTATCTTGAACATAGCCTCTAAAATTTCTAGCCATTAACTTCAATCATACACTTTGGGGACACAGAATAAATCTGCTTACTTCATTTCATAAGTACATTGATTTCCCTGTCTTGGCTTTAAATAATTTTTCTTTTCATTAAACCTCTGTTCCTTCAGTAGTGTCCTTATATTTGTGGCATATATTATAAACCTTTGATCATCTTGGATCATCCCCCTGAAGATACAGTAACCTGTTAATACTTCATTAACATTAATATTGAAAAATTAGAATTTTAATAAAAAGTAGTTTCAAAATAAAACCAGTTCCTGAAATCTCAGTGGGACTGATAGTATCGAAAAATACAAAACTTCATCAGCTTTTCATTGCATGGTATATGTTACAGTCACAGTTTGGAGGAGACTTTTAAGCTTTAAACATTCTACTAAATATTAGAGACTTCATTGTTGCATTTTCAAATCAGATATTCACCACTTTTTAAGTTAATGTATATGGGCAAGATCCCTGACCACTTCTCCTACTGAACTAGTTAGTTTTAGCATATTTAGATAGAAGAGGCCTGGTAAATAATTTAGGACATTCTGTTTGAAAAACTGTTCTATCCATGACAATGTCAGATTCCAAAAGACCCATCATGCTTGTGCCAAAAGACCTAAAGAACAAGAACCTATCCCTGCTATATTTTTCAGAGTATTTCAAGAAAAGACAAAAATTATCAGCCATGCCTTGAAACTAGACTTGGGCTTCTGGGAATTAATTTGCTTCTTTGAAGCAAATATGTTAACCATTTATTACCACATTGCTTGCTTTTAAGATAACTGACATCAGCTCTTAGTTATTATATGTTAAAATCCAGTTCAGCATGTTGAAATCATCACCAATGTTTTGAATTACATTACTCATAATATTCTTTATAGCCCAGCTTTTGGTTACATTATAAAACTCATTATCTTCTGCTTACTTTTGTCTGCATGTCTCCCCCTGAATGTTTCATAAACTTTTTGAAACCAACACATGTATCTTCTACTTTATTTGTGTTCATTGTTTTTGTTTATTCCCAATATCTAGTAAAATAATCATTTAATAAATACCTCATAACAGACAATATCTGGATGTGGTCTGTGTCTCTTAGCTCTGCTCTAATAATACAGACTGTGCCATGAACCCCACCCAGCTTTCTAGGAAGATTTAGGTCACATGGATCCTGGGCTGGGTACTCCATCTGATTTCAAGAGCCAGGCATCGTGGATGGAAATAATGATGCTGTTTTCTTGGATATGAGGAACTTCAGTTTATCCAGATAGAGAATTCATTGAGGCTACTTGGCCCTGGGAAGTTTTAAGTCTCTACTTGTAGATTTAACATGTTCTTTGTAGACCATTGATAAGAAATTCTCACAAATTAGGCCAAGTGCTCCCCCAAGTCATGGCTTACATGTTTACTTTGAGAGATTTGCACTTCCTCTTGGCAAGTATTAGTCCTTTTCCTTCCTATAAGAAATATGAAATTTGTCTCTGGCCATGAGGATTTTATATTAACCTATTTTTCAATCTTAACTGAAGAAAATCCATTTTCCTTCTGCTCTTACACGATAGGCTCAAAAAGCAGCAGTCACCGTACTCTGGAGCTTCTAAGTCTACTGCTCAGCACTTTTCAAATTACTTCAGATTTTGTTGTTCTTCATGGTAGAAGATAAACCCTTAGAATCTTTTCTCATAAATTATCACCACTTTAGAAGTGTCACTAAGATGTCCCTAACCTGGATACTTGAAAATAACCATCCCAACCATTATATTCCAAGACATATTTTTCTAACACATCCAAGACTTAACCTAAACTCAAACCTGAAGACAACAAACAAGTTTTGATGAGTGTGGTGGTGCTATTATTACAGAGAAATAGCTTTGCAAAAAGTAATGAAATCTGAAGAAAATACTACAAATTGAAATATTTTTCTGTAACAAGGTTATTTCATCCTCAGAGTGACGGAATGACATTCTTTGCCAAGTGTGTGGGCATATGATGTGTATCATATAGATGCAATGGCAAGCCACTAGAATTCATTTTCAAAAGGGCTGCCTGCTTGTTTCACTAAAAACTGCTGGTTGTAAAAGAATAATCTCCATTTTGGAAAAGCAAAGGAAAAATAACAGGAAAAAAGGCTGACATTGGTCATGTTATAATCTGTGGCATTTGGGGTAGAGAGTAGCTTGTTGAGTTTAAAAATATTGTACATGAAAATGAAGGTTTAAGCAAATGCACAGATGATCATTTTCAATTTATGAGGAATGCTATGTTTCACCTATGTCCTAATTTATAAACAAACATCATAATCCAATGTTTGGTGGGTCATTGGCTGACATCATTATTTAATTTGCTACTACAATTGTTTCAAGAATCTGATATGGTGATAAAACACATTTAGGAGAAAGTCTGCTATTTAATACTTATTTTGCAAAATATGTTATGATAACAGAATGAATGAACAGCTCTCAGAGATCATTTAGTTCATTTGAAATCAGTGATTGTGAAAAATTGATTGTTCTCTAGCATGTTTTGTATCTGAAGTGTCAAACATTTAGTAAAATTTATTTTTCACCCAAATAAATATTTTAATCTGCCATTTAGATCTTATATTTTATAAACTGTGCTCTAACACTTAGTTAAATACAACGTGTGTCACAGTCACATACTTAATAGTGTTTTATTTTCCTTAAGTTTTTTATTCTATATGTATTTTGGACTGCTTCTATGTGCAAAGTACTATGGAAAGCATTGTATTGGAAACAAATTCAATGGGAATTACACTAGTCTTTTATTTAAGAATCATGCCCTTTAGTCTCAGGTTACTACCTGTAAGCTATTGACATTTCCTCCTCGTATGAGACTGGAGGGAGATCCCATAATATTTACAGTCTCATTCAATGAGAAAAAACATTGTATCCAGTAAAAATT
Source organism: Cricetulus griseus (assembly GCF_003668045.3). Taxonomy (NCBI): domain Eukaryota; kingdom Metazoa; phylum Chordata; class Mammalia; order Rodentia; family Cricetidae; genus Cricetulus; species Cricetulus griseus. The sequence continues at coordinate 42,069,041 of NC_048604.1, read as the reverse complement.
GACATGATTCTATGGTGGTGAAAAACTATTACAGAAGTAACTATTAAAAAATCAAGACAGAGTATAATTGATAATGGTAAGAGAGATGAAATGTGCAAACAAAATTCTATGTGGCTTGAAAGTAAGAAGGTATTTCAATGAATGATGCCTATAATCACTTCATGGAGGGAGTGGCTTTGAAGGATGTGGTTATGAAGCATGAGTCATGGGAACTACTAGGCTCTTGGATATAACTCGGAATTGACCACTGACCAACCATGTAGACTAAAGTCATCTTGGAATAATTTTTACTCAGTGTTTTTGAAGTAGTTAGACAGTGAATATAAATAAGACTTGTAGACAAAACAAAAGGAAGGTCATGGGTAGGAAATGCAGCCAGGAGTCATAGGAATGTAATTTTCTATTAATGCCAATGGCAACTGTACCTTATTTTGTATAATGCTTAGCAATCATCATTGTTATATGAGAGGGTGGTAGAATAAGGTTTAGAACTCAAATAGACTTGTTTTTTTCTTCAGTGTTCTGCCACTTACCATAACTGATGCAACCTTGGGTAATCCCTCAGTCTCATGTGTCCCAGTTAGTTACCTTATAGACTGAGATAATGATTGTCTTACTAGGTAGCTATAACATCAAAATAGAATCAAGTATATATAGTACTCCGCTTTATATAGTAAACATAGAATATTCTAAAAGTGATAGCTATTGGGTAGTATGCCAGGTCTTGTTATTCCTCTTTAATAAAAAGCAGAAAACAAGGCTCTGAGAATCTGTGTCATTTATTAGAATGTAGTATTCTTTGTTGCACATCAGTAACTCCTGGCCTGAGAGATTTCTGCCCACACCCTCTCCCCAAGGGGATTTGAGAAGATAATGATGAGAATCTATGAGTCATTTTCAATATTTGGAAGGAGCCTAACAGAGAACATTCATTTACTTTCGATAAATTACACAACCTGACTAAAATGTCAAGTTTCTTTGCTTTTGCCTGAAATTATATCAACTCATTTTGATAATGCTGGCTATCTCATGCTGTTGGGAAACTGATTGGCAGCTTTATATATCTCTGATGAATATAAATGTGGAAACTGAATTTGAAATCATAAATGTTTTTGATCTAGGGAGTATTTTTTTACATTTGAGAGACTGTGGAGGAAAAGTAGAAGTCCCCCTTGTTAAAGTGATTGAAGAGCTCCACATTACACCATGCTTCCCTCCCTGGCTTGTGGTGATGGCAAGATGGAAGATGGATAGAGTTGGTATCAAAGGAATTTTCAAATGTTTGACAATTTAACAGTAAATTGTTTTTATATAATAAGCACGCTTGAAATGATGATGCATGGACCTTGTTCTTTCTCCATGTGAGATGAGGAAGCAGAGGCTAAAAGAGGAAGTGTAAAGAACTTATCCAACTACCAGAATACTGGCTAGTGGCATGAGCCAATATTTTATTCTAGTGTTATGGATCTATATTCCACAGCCCCTTGACCTGCACCACAAATAATTGTACCTATCTCATCTTCATTCTTCATAATGTCCACAAAGACATTTCCTCAGGCCTGAATTTAATAATGATTTGCTCCAATCAAAAAGAAATCTAAAACCTTAATGTAATGCAATTAGAGAATTACAGTGAACTTATAGCTGCTTCTTTTTATTGATCTGATTACTTATTGGCTTGATAGTGTGCATCATCAGTTTTTGTTTTAAAGCTCTACTGAAAATTTTATGGTTCTGCTTAGCTTTGAAGGTTTCACACAAATGCCTTAGGTACAAAAGGAGGAGGGTGACTACAAACAAGAGTAGGCATCATTACTATGTGATCATGGACAGAAACATTATTAATGCACCTCTCTATTAATTGTTTACTAAGGCCTAAATACTATACTAAATAATAAAACAATGAACAAAACCAACAAACAGGCCAATTCTCATGGAACTCGCATTTTTTTTATCATTTTCATATATATTTCCTCATAAAAAAATCCTATAACACTGACATTCTTACTATTCTAAGTTGAGAAGGAGGAAGTAAAGATACAGTTAATAAGTCACTTGCTCAAGGTTACATAGCCAAGAATATAAATTTCAAACTTGAGAACAAATCTGCTTGATTCATGCATGTACATTTTTCTAATATTCTTTTCAAGTTTTCTTACCCACTATTCTAACTTACCACCTTATTTCTGCCATGACCTCCTAAACTCTCATCTCTTGTATCATGTCACCCATGTCATTCTTTTTTGTGGTAATGATACAGACAGTTCAGACAATGAGAGACAGAAAGACAGCCTCATCATGTTAGTAAAGCATTATGTGCATAGGCCATTATACCCTAACAGGCTGCTACACTGAATTTACTTTTGGGAGAGATAAGACCGAGGTAATAGCTTTTATTAACTAATCTTTTTATATATTTTAGTACAGTTAATTCTTCTTTTAAAATTTGAGGCAGAGGCTCATGTAGTACTAAGGATTACCTTGAATTTCTGATATCCCTCCCTCCATTGGGATTAGAAGTATGTATCACTGTACTAGGTTATGTAGTGTTAGAAAATGTCTCAGGTCTCATGCATGCTAGTCAGGCATTCTACCAACTGAGCCGCAACCCCAGGCCATTAGTACTTTTAACTATTTAAAAATATTTTTTATTGATTTATTTATTGATTCATTTATTGAATGTGCATATATACCTGTGCACGTTTATGAAAGGTATTTATGGAGGCCAGAAGAGGACACTGGATCTCATAGAAATGTAGTTGCAAGCAGATGATCTATGTGAGTGATGGCAACTAAAATTGGGTCATCTGAAAGAACCATAAATGCTATTGTTTCTAAACCGACTTTCTAGAACCAATGATAGTTTTAATTCTTAAAGCTACCCTATTGTTGTTACCACTATCTCCCGTATCTAGATAGTGAAACTAAGCATAGAGGGGCTTAAGTTCTACTATAACAAAACAGATATAAAACCACAGGAAGTTTCCCGAGTTGTGATTTTACCTGCCAGTGCAATTCTTACAACATAATGCATTATGCTGAAAGTAACTTTTTCTTTATTAAATCCACAGGTGAGGTGATAAAGGCATAAACTAGGACAGTAACAATGAGAACAGATAGGAGGGTGTGGAAGCTCATTAGGCATTTTAAAGAAAAAAAGGAATTGGATTTGCTGAGTATCAGATTGGAGTGCAATGAGACTGATTGGACTATTGATAAAGTTGTTTTTTTTTTTTTTTTTAATTCTGAAGAGATCAAATACTTCCGAGGGGAAATAATTTAGTTTCTGGCATTCCAAGATTGAATTCTTGATAAGATGTCCAGGTCCAGGGAATTGTTGAGCAGGTACAATGTAAGGCTGAAGCTAAGATTTCAAAAGAGAATCACACTCTAGAACCAGAGTGAGAATTTGGGAGGAGCAAAGGCTTAGATCATGTAGAGTTCTCTCTCTCTCTATCTCTCTAGACCCAATCTTCTATTTAATTTCTTCCCTTGTTTCCCAGGATTTTTGTCCACCAGTATCTACCCTAACAGTGTGCAAACTGTTTTATAAATTGAGCCAGTTAATAAATTAGGCCTTTGAAAGAAGATAGTTACCTGTCAATTAGACCTCTACTTTAGTCTAATAACTTATATTTATTAACTTTATAAAATGAATTCCAACTCAGTACTGATAACAGTTTAGAACAATTCATAGAACTTTAACATACACACAGCCATAAAATTGATAAAATAATATTTAATGTCAATTATTTTTAATGAAAACTTGTTTAAAGACTGATATGGGGCTAGGGACACAGTTCAGCTGGTTAAAAGCTTCCATAGCATTCATAAATTCATGATTTACATACACATCACTCCATAAAACTGAGCATTATAGTATACACATGCAGGCAAGAAAATCAGAAGTTCATGGTCAATATCCATGGCATAGTAAGTTCAAAATCAGCCTGAGATACAGGGGATAGTCTCAGAAAGGAAGAAAGAAAGAAAGAAAGAAAGAAAGAAAGAAAGAAAGAAAGAAAGAAAGAAAGAAAGAAAGAAAGAAAAAGATTGGAAGGGAGATAGAGAGAAAGAAAAGGTAGGTTATTATACACTGATACATAAATTCATGTTCTTTTGAAACTTGTGTGAATAGTTTGGTGTGTGTTATGAAATTATTCAGTTTATAAGCCATATTTTATTACTTTATTTTTAATATAATATTTTATGAATATTTGAGAATATCACATGTGCAATATATTTTGATCACATTCACCCCACTCTGATTCTTATCTCTTCCAAGATCTACCTCTCACACTTCCTTATAACTTCATGTTGCTCACCACTCTTTCATAAATCACTATTCCAACTTATGCTTCCCATATACACCTGTTTGTAGAACCATCCACTGGAACACAGTCTACCTACCAGGAGCATACCCTTACAGAATACTGGTTCTTCTTTTTCCAACACCCATCAACTGTCAATAGCTTCTCAAATATGATGCGGGCTTTTGATCCCTTTCCTAACTAATGCTGGGATACTGACTGTATTTTTCTTGTTTAGATTTTTTACAGGCAACCATAACTTCTGTAAGTTCCTATGCTCAGCAGACCTCTCCTGTCCAAAAAACATTACTTTGACAAATTCCTACTTACACTATGACTCTTATAATATTGCAGCCCACTCATTTACAATGTTGTCTGGGCCTTAAGGGGAAGAGGGATATCTACCACTAAGAGTTTTTGAAAAAAATATGGAAACCTTACATGGGAGATAATGTTCCTCATAGAAGCAGAAGTTTGCCAAATAAAAAGCCCAGTGCCAGGAATGAAGTACTTCATCTTGAGTTATTTACCAAGGGTGTCCCGAGACTCCCAAAACAATATAGCTATTGTCATTTCTCTTAGTTGCCAATGTGAACTTGATTGTAAAGCTCTATTGTTGAAGATACCACATGACTTGGTCACAGACATGGGGAAATCAAACTTGCACTGACCATCCCTCTCTGTTGTCTAGTATTCATAGTACGAGAAGGTATTATATAGGGTGCTGGGGGATAAAAGTCACCAATAGTCCCACACAGCTGTGAACCCTGTGAACTACAATAACTAATAACTGATTCATTAAGATATGCCCATAGCTACATTAGAGGGTAACCAACAACTTTCTGCTTGCATTAAAGGTTCTTTCCACAGTAGAAAGCATGTTTCTGGTACTGAAAATATATAACCATAGCTGGGGTGTTCTTAGGACCCAGGGTGAACCAAATGATGAAAGAGCCATGTTTTTAGCATTTTCACTACAGTATTTCATAATGTCTTTTTTTGCTCTCATTTGATGAGGAAATCATTTATATTTCATATGCATATAGTTACATACTACTTGGTACCAATAAAATCATTAATAATGTGCAAAATTGGTACTTAAACCATGTAGCAATATTTAGTTATAAAGTGACCATCTGGAATGTCCAAAATGTATTCTCTTGATTAGTTTTATTTGGAGCACAAAGGTTAAAACACTGTAAAAGCATTGCCCCAGCCTGACATGATTGTGCTTTCTGGGAACATGGGAGGCTGAAGCAGAAAGCAAGCAAGTTATAGGCTATCCTGGATTATGTCTCCAAACAAACAAAATTAAAAATTCTGTATTGAAATTAATAATTATAAACATACAGTTTTGTTGTATTTTATTTATGCAATCATAATAGGGAAGACCATTTTCTTTACATTGAAATGGAAAAACGTCTGCAAAAGAAGCTTTCAGTTATAGTATATAATTATTTCATCATGGCGAATATTTAATGGAGCCTTCTTCCTAAGTTAGGGATTTCAATACTTGTCATATAGTGTGTGTGTGTGTGTGTGTGTGTGTGTGTGTGTGTGTGTGTGTGTGTGTGTGTGCCTAATAGCATTTCTTTTCATATTTACAAAACATAATTTACAAAACAGTAGACAATTGGACTATACTTACAGTTTTAAAAATAGTTCATTGAAGAAAGCAAAAGCTCTTTAAATACATGAGTCAGTGACTCTAATAATATTAGATACTACAATTTTGCATGCCCATAAAAATCATTTAAGGTATACCTTATCATATTCAGAACTAGCACAAGAATTGGTGAGAGATCTAATCAGGTAAAGCCTGTTACATGATAACCTAAGTTCAGTCCCAGAGTGCTCACATGGTGATTTCATAAGTTATCCTTTGATCTCTATACATGTGCTATGGCTTGCATGCACTCATGCACACACATACAGAATAAGTGAATGAATGAAAGTAAATAAACAAAATGTGATAAAAATTAAAAATAAATTAGACAAGTGTCAAGTCAAAACAAGTAATTTCACAAAACACATTTTTTTCCACTAATGATGGATTGGTTACTTTCATGAACATGACAAAAATCAATAGCTGTGACAACAGATTTTCTGCATTATTTATTATTCTTTAAATTGACATATTCATGTCTGTTCATAGAAATATCTTTATAATTTATTACTTCATTTTGGCCACTTAAAAAGAATAAAGAGGAAGAGTGAGTATAATAACCAGAGTACTCAAGAGACCAATTTAGTAACATTCTAATTTATGCTCTAAACTAATAGAGGGTTTGACTCCCTCAGTCTCTCAGACAGTGATTAGTTTGTTCTTTGAAATCACTCTTTAATTAGGAAAAGTCTGCATTTTCTTTTGTCTAGATTTATCAGACTTGTGCATAGCTCCCTTATCCACAGTTTGGCATTATTTAATACAACTTGATTGCATCTTGTTATCTTTTTGTCTTGATTTTGTTTCTGTCTTATTATATAAAAGGGGTACTAATCTTTAGAAATTAGTTTCTTATTAGAGTCCATTGAGATTTGCAGCTTGAGATGAAAGCTTATGTTTTTAATATAAATAATTGGGAACACACTATGGAAATCATTATGACAGTTTCCCCAACAATTAATAAGACCAGGGAAATGCCTCAGCCCATACAGTACTTGCTATGCAAGCATGGCAGCTCAATTTTGATCCCCATAATCCCAATTAAAAGCCAACATACTACTTGTAATCCCAGTTCTATGGAGGTGAAGAAGAAAGAATCCTTGGGAATCACTAACTAGCCAATTAGTGAGCCCCAGGTCTGAGTGAAAGATTCTATCTCTCAAAAGAAAAAATTGTGGATAGTCATCCTGAGGAATAACTATCATTGTCATCTTGAGGCCTCTTGAGGTGAATGTATAAGTACACACACACACACACACACACACACACACACACACACACACTCACACACATACACACACACACACACACACACACACACACACCACACACATACACACAGATACACACACACACACACACACACACACACACACACACACACACACACACACACACACACACACAAACGCAAACACACACTGGCAAACACAAGAACAATGACACTATTAATAAGACTACTGCTACCAGCTGACCAAGCTATGCCATTCCTGGTGTTTACCATGCAGACTGCATTCTACCACTGAAATGCTCTTACATCCATGTTTATTGATGCTCTCTTCACAATAGCAAGAAAATTATATCAGCCTCTATATTCATCAGTAGGTGAATGGATAATGAAATTATGATATATATCATATCTCATATATATATATTCATATATATATATGAATTTGCAGATTCTCTCTCTCTCTCTCTCTCTCTCTCTCTCTCTCTCTCTCTCTCTCTCTCTCTCTCTCTCTCTCTCTCTCTCTCTCTGTGCATGTCCGTGTGTGTGCATGTGTGCATGTGTGGGTGTGTGTGTGTGTTGGTCTTGAAACTAGAATCTATAAGAGAGAGGGGAAATACCTGTTTTGAGGAAGGGGGTTAAAATAACATCCATGTCAAGAAAGTAGAAGGAGAACTACTTGGGGTGGAAGGAAATGAGAAGGTGGGTGTGGGAGAATAGGAAAGTAGGAACAATCACAGAAGTGGCTTTTCCTCATTAAGTTTTGGTAGCATATTACTGTATACATTCCTACTCCTTTTCTTTTTTTCAGATTTTTTTATTTGAATTAGAAACAAGATTGTTTTATATGTCAATCCCAGTTCCCTCTCCCTCGCCCCTCCCCTACCACCCCCCAACTAAAAACCTACCTATCACATACCCTTTCTGCTCCCCAGGGAAGGTGATGCCTTCCATAGGGTGTCACCAGAGTCTATCATATCCTTTGGAATAGGGCCTAGGCCCATGCTGTGTGTCTTGGCTCAGGGAGTATCCCTCTATGTGGAATGGGCTCCCAAAGTCCACACCTATGCTAGGGATAAGTACTGAACTACCACAGGAGGTCCTGTAGATTTTCGAGGTCTCCTCACTGAAACCCATGTTCCTGGGGTCTGGATCAGTCCCATGCTGGTATCACAGCTATAAGTCTGGGAACCAAGACTCCTTGGTAGTACTATAAGCTTATTAGCATTGGCATCTTTCAGAACACTTTACAATTTTAAAATGTCTTTGACATAAATTAAATCATCATATTGAGTAGGATTCTGTTTATTTAGATAAAAAATGATATTAATGTCAACCATTATTTGGTACTTACCGGCCTGCTCTACACATAATCCCCAAAAAGATATTGACACTTTGTAGCTACCTCATTCTGTTCTATGGCTCAAAGTGTTCAAGATATTAAATTGTGTGTTCATCCTAAAACTTGATCCACTTGATTCTTTCTCTTAATTACTGTATACTATTTTAATGGCTTGATTTTGATCAGCTAGCTCCATTCTGGAACTTTAAATACCTTCCAGATATTTCTTAAAGATAATTGTGCTCAATGTTTTAATATAGTAACAGGAGACTAGTCAGCCATCAGCTGTACAAACTCTTTTATGTTTTGTGAGAAATTTATGTCTTCTAGCATAAAGGAAATTTAGAAGAATGCTTCCCATTGCTCTCTGTAGGTCAGAAGATGTCATCACCATGATTGTTCCTTTTACAATATTTTCCATGTCGATGATTATTGGTAGAAATATTCACCTTTATGTAAGGTGTCCATGTAATAAATAAAACCAGAAAATGTTTTAACATGAAAGTAATAATGCTCTGAGACAACGACTGGTATAAATTGGGGCTGTCCTTGACACACTGAATTATGTGGTTCACTCACCTTGGAACTGCATGGAAGCTTGATTGCATGGTACTTTCCCCAATCCTCCACTCTCCATACTCAAGATATGGAAATGTTCTGTGATACACACATAGCTTAAAGTATCTTAGATCAATCATAATGATTCATGTTCAGCTGCCAAGATCACTTAAAAACTAAGCGTGCCTTTCTCATTTGGCTTCAGATCAATCAAATCAAGGTTGTCAGAATATATTTTCATATCCTCCATCTTTGAGGTTGTACCCTGCCATCAGACAACTTCTAGAGCAAAATAGATGATGCTACGTTCTGTTTAAAATACAAATCTAATTCTATCATTGAATTATATAAACTACTTTAGTAGATGTGCATCTACACAGACTTTGTGATATGGTCTCTGTCTCAAATATTGCTATCCTTTGCTTCCCTCCTTTTAATAATTAAGAATACAAGTTTCATCATAGTTTTGCATTAAAACAATATATTATTATTTTCTAGATGCTATGGAATGTGACAATACATCAAGATTACCTTATCATCTAGAATTATACATAGTAGGTATTTAATAAATGCTTGATAAAGGGGCAAGAGTGAAACATTCAGAGAGAACTTAGATTTAAGACAGTATATTAGTAGTATAAATGAGTATGTTGCATATATCATCCTATTAAGATAAGAATTTGGTATATTGTAGTTTTATTTTAAAGGAAATCACATGAAGATTGCTTTATGGCATAGTGCTGTCTTATAAGTCTTTAACACAGTTTATGGAAATTTAGTGTATTAAATATAGGAAACCATTTTAGAGGTCTTTATTAACTAAATTTTATTCTTTATAATTTTGTGTGAAATATACTGACAGAGTTAAGCAATAAATGGTATAAATTTTCCCACTGGTATTTTCAGGGCAAAAAATCTCACTTTTAAAATATAAATTCTATCCATATAACCATAAGGAGCACATATTACTTCACAAAGTTATAGTTAGTAACAAAATATTTGATGAAACTGAATTTGTGACTATCTATGAGTAAAGATAATTCATGGTGAAATCAGGACTTGGAATCTCTGCCATGAACTGCACAATGATGCTTTATGTTATACTACATAAAGCTTTTTTACAGACACATTGTTCTTCATTTAATCTTCTCTTAAATAAATACATGCAAAATAAGTGAATGGTTGATTAATGAATAAATAAATTATATCCACTAATCTTGACCTAAGTTGATAAAAGATAAGTAGAACTCTAGACTACATATGATTGCCAGGATTTTTCCAGCATTTGAGTTACTGAATTGTTTTACACACACACACACACACACACACACACACAACACACACACACACACATATATATATATATAATATATATATATATTATATATATTTCACACTTTATGATATTGTCCTGGAAGAAAATGAGGAACTTTGACAGTGACATATTTTTAAAAGAACAAATGAGTTATGAGTCTTAATCTCAGTAGACCTAATAATAATACAGTTGTTCCCCTTAATGAAATTGTCTCATAAATTATCCATGGCAATGCACAAACAATGCTCTCAAGTTTCAATATGAACAATATATATATATATATATATATATATATATATATATATGTATATATATATATAGTGTGTATAGGTTGTTGAGTGAGTATATGCATAGATATACAATTTATAGTAAAACACAGTTTTTCAACATTTAGGAGATCTCATGATGACTTCAAATCAATAAAATTTTAAAATACCAGTTTGTGAGGTTAGTGGTCATTGTGAACTTGGCACAGTCTAGAATCAGTTGAAGATAAACATCTAGGCACACTTGGGAGGGACTGAATAGTTTAAGGTTAGCCCCTGACAATGTCTGCCAGGGGTTACCTTGATTGTGTTAGTGGATGTGAAATTATCCATCTTAATCTTAAGCAGGAACATTCCCTGGAAAGGGAATCCTGCAGTGCATAAATGAGGAAAGAGAACTGAACAGCAGCATGCATTCTTCTCTCTTTCTTAGTTGTGTGTACGATGTGAAAAATTGCTTCAGGCTTCCTTGCTCCTTTGACTTCTCAGCCATGATAGATTTTATCTTAAACTATGATCCTGAAATAAACTCATTATCATTTAAGTTGCTTTAGTCACAGTGTCAGGAGAAGAAATAAGACACAAGGCAAGTAACTTGCAGAGACCTCGTGAGGAGATTATTATTATCCTCCCCAGTTTACAGATGAAGGAACAGAGGCTCCAGGGATTCCAATGACCTGGCTCTTGGACTAAGTCTTTATTAACAAGTCTGTACATTTAAAGTTCATAAAAGCATTGTCACAGCATTGTTAGATAAAACGAGACATTAGTAAAATGACTTTTCTGTACTTTGAACTATTGGAAAGGGGTTTGTTGTTTTCTATACTTACCAGCATTTCTAGATGGCCTAATAAGCAGGCTAAGTACATGCTTATGGCATTAGCAATACAGAGATATCTGTAAATATGAATGGATATTTTTAAAGCATGGAAATAACTATGAGACAAGAGTTTGCTCAGGCATTAAAGCTTATTTTATATTATATAATTATGTTTACTTTGAATTGTCTGTACTTTGAGATGTGATATTTTCTGAACAAAATTATTCTCCTCTTAATCTACTGCCATGTTAAATTCTTTGGAGCTGAGAATTATTCACCCAATATTTTCAAATTCAATGCTGACTTTTTCTTCCTTATCAAGTCTATAACCACACTTCTCTGTTGATTTATTGCCATCACATTTATTCAAGGCATGATCATGCTTATGATCATTATGACAGTCTCATAGTCTTTTTACTTTTAAAATATATTGGCACTTTCCCCATTTCCCCTTCCAATGCCCCCAAACCACCCTAATAGTTCCCCTTCTTACTTCAAGTTTCTCTCTCTCTTAGGTTTTGTTAACTTACTATCTGTTGCTCCACTCCCTCCCACCCCCGGCTCAATCCCCAATTAATCTTTTTTTTCTTTGTTTTAGCTGATGACTTTTTTTAATCAAATGCATTTACATATCCATCCCCCCATTCCCTTGCCCTCTCATCCTCCCATGTTCCCCAACAACCCCCCAACCCACCTCGAAACTCCTCCCCAGGGAATTTAGGCCCTCCACGGGGACCTGCATAGTCCCTCATATCATTTGGAGGAAGGCCTAGGCCCTCCTTGCTGTATCTGGATTGCAATAGTATCCCTCTATTAGGAATGGGCTCCCAAAGTCCATTTGTGCTCTAGGGATAAAGACTGGCTCCACTGTTAGAGGTCCCATAGACTGTCTTGGCCTAGCTGGCACCCACATTCAGAGGGCTTGATTTGGTTCAATGCTGTTTCCCCAGCTTTATGACTAGGATCTCCATGCTATCAGTGGTCAGGTCCACTCTCTCTGCGGGTTTCTACAACCCTGTCTTTGCTCCTTTGCTCATCCCTCCTCCCTCTCCACAACTGATTCCAGTAGTATAGTTCAAGGCTTAGCTGTGAGTGCCTGTTTCTTCTTCAAACAGCAGCTGAATGAAGGCTCTAGGAATGGTAACCAAGGCAGGCATCAATCTCATTATAGGGGAAGGGCATCAACTGCAACCTCTCCACCACTGCCTAGATTCTTAGTTGGGGTCAACCCTGTGGATCCCCTAACATTTTCCCTGTGCCAGACCTCTCTCCAAACCTGTACTGTCTCCCTCTATCGAGGCATCCCCTTTCTTGCCCTCCTCTATTCCTGCCCTGTCTCAGTGCACTTGTTGTCATCCCCTTATTTCCTTCCCACCTCCTTCCTCTCCCCTCTTGCTCCCACTTTGCTCAGGGGTTCTTGTCCCCATCCCCTTCTTCGAAGGACTATGCAATCTTCTCTTGGGGTCCTCCTTATTTCCTAGCTCCTCTGGCAGTGTGAATTGTAGACTGGTAATCCTTTGCTCTATGTCTAAAAAATGAAAATGAGTAAGTACATACCATGTTTATCTTTTGTGATTGGGTTACCTCACTCAGGATGATTTCTTCTAGTTCCATCCATTTACGTGCGAATTTCAAGATTCCATTGATTTTTTTGCACTGAGTAGTATTCCATTGTGTAAATTTACACAATTTCTCTATCCATTCTTCAGTTGAGGGACATCTAGGTTGCTTCCAGTTTCTGGCTATTACAAATAATGCTTCTGTGAACATAGTTGAACATATGTCCTTATTGTATGAGTGTGCATTCTTTGGTTATGTGCCCAAGAGAGGAATTTCTGGATCTTGAGGTAAACTTATTCCCATTTTCCTGGGAAATGGCCACACTGATTTCCAAAGTGGTTGTACAAGTTTGCACTCCCACCAGCAGTGGAGAAGTGTTCCTCTTTCTCCACATCCTCTCCAGCATAAATTGTCATTGGTGTTATTGAGTTTAGCCATTCTGACAGAAGTAAGATGGTTTCTCAGGGTGGTTTTGAATTGCATTTCCCTGATAGCTAAGGATGTTGAGCACTTTCTTAAGTGTCTTTCAGTCATTTTGGATTACTCTTGTGAGAATGTCTATTTAGTCATGCACTCCAACTTTTAATTGCATTGCTTGGTGTTTTGGTGGCTAGCTTCTTGAGTTCATTGTACATTTTGAGGTCTTTGTTCCATTTGGACTTAAGTTTGGTACATGGAGATAGATATGGATCTAACTGCAATGTTCTACATGTCTGAATCCAGTTATGCCAACACCATTTGTTGAAGATGCTTTCTTTTTTCCATTGTATAATTTTAGCCTCTTTGCAAAAATCAGGTGTTCATATCAGGGTTCTTAATTTGATTCCATTGGTCTATCTGTCTAATTTTGTACCAATACCAAGCTGTTTTCAGGACTATGGCTCTATAATAGAGTTTGAAGTCTGAGATGGTGATGCCTCTGGAAATTCCTTTATTGTATAGGGTTGTTTTGGCTATCCTGGGCTTTTTGTTTTTCCATAAGGAGTTGAGCATTGTTCTCTCAAGGTCTGTGAAGAATTGTGCTGGGATTTTGATGGGAATTGCATTGAATCTGTAGATTGCTTTTGGCAAGATTGCCATTTTTACTATGTTGATCCTCCCTATATATGAGCATGCTCCCATGTGGATCTTTCCATTTTCTGGCATATTCTTTAATTTCTTTAAATATTCAAAGTTCTTACTATACAGGTCTTTCATGTTTTTGGTTAGTGTTACACCAAGATATTTTATGTTCTTAGTTGCTGTTGTAAAGGGTGATGTTTCTCTGACTTCTTTCTCAGCGAATTTATCATCTGTATATAGTAGGGCTACTTTTTTTTTTTTAGTTAATCTTGTATCATGCCACTTTGCTGAAGGTGTTTATCAGCTGTAAGTATTCCCTGGTAGAGTTTCTCGGGTCACTAAATGTAAACTGCAAATAGTGAATGTTTGACTTCTTCCTTACCAAATTGTATTCCCATTGATCTCCTTTTGTTGTCTTATTGCTCTAGCTAGAAGTTCAAGTACAATATTGAAGAGATATGGAGAGAGTGGGCAGCCTTGTCTTGTTACTTGTTTTAGAGGAATCACTTTGAGTTTCTCTCCATTTAGTTTGATGTTGGCTGTTGGTTGGCTGTATATTGCTTTTATCATGTTTAGGTATATTCCTGTTACTCCTGATCTCTCCAATACCTTTATCATGAAGAGCTGTTGGATTTTGTCAAAGGATTTTTCAGCATCCAGTGAGAAGAACATGTGGTTTTTCTTCCCCCCTCCCAGAGAAAACACTTTACTTTTTTCTTTTTTATTTGTTAAACTTAGGAACAAGCTTGTTTCAGATGTCAATCCCTTCTCCCTCCCCCTCCCGTTCCCCTCCCCTCACCCCTGCCCCCATCCCTGACCTACTGTCCACCCCATTCACCCTCCACTCCCCACGCTGGGTAGGGCCCTCAATGGGGGCTCCCCAAAGTCCACCACATCATCCTGGGCCGGGCCTGGGCCCTCCCCCATGTCTCCAGGCCAAGAGTGCATCTTTCATGTGGGGTGGGCTCTCAAAGTCCCTTCTTACACCAGGGAAAAATACTAATCCACTACCAGGGGCTCCCTAGAGTGCAGAGGCATCCTCACTGACATCCATGTTCAGGGGTATGGATCCGTCCTGTACTGGCCTCCCAAACTGCAGTCTGGGGGTCAATGTGCTCCCCCTTGTTCAGGCCAGGTGTTTATGTGGGTTTCACCAGCCTGGTAAGGACCCCTTTGATCTTCATTACTCCCTCTCTGCAACTACGTTCCATAGTTCAGTTCAGTGTATATCTGTGGATGTCTGCCTCTGCTTCCATCAGCTACTAGATGAGGGCTCTAGGATAGCATAAAAGTAGTCATCAGTCTCATTATAGGGGAAGGACGTTTAGGTTATTCTCTCCACCTTTGTCTAGATTGTCAGCTTGTGTCATCCCTGTAGGTCTCTGGAAATCTTCATAGTGAACATGTGGTTTTTGTTTTTCATTTTGTTTATATGGTGGATTACATTGATGGATTTTCATATGTTGAACCATCCCTGCATTCATGGGATGAAGCCAACTTGATCACAGTGGATGATTTCTCTGATGTGTTTTTTATTCAATTTGCCAGGATTTTGTTGAATATTTTTGCATAGATGTTCATGAGGGATATTGGTCTGTAATTCTCTTTTTTAGTTGTGTCTTTGTGTGGCTTGGGTACCAGTGTAGTTGTAGCCTCGTAAAAAGAGCTTGGCCATGTCCCTTCTGCTTCTATTTTGTGGAACAATTTGAGGCGTACTGGTATTAGCTCTTCTTTGAATTTCTGGAAGAATTCTGCACTGAAACCATCTGGCCCTGGGCTTTTTTTGGTTGGTAGAATTTTGATGATGGCTTCTATTTCATTAGGGGTTATAGGTCTGTTTAGATTGCTCATCTGTTCTTGATTTAAGTTTGGTAAGTGATATCTATTCAGAAAATTGTCCATTTCCTTTAGATTTTCAAATTTTGTGGAGTACAGGTTTTCAAAGTATGACCTGATGATTGTCTGGTTTTCCTCAATATCTGTTGTTATGTCCCCCTTTTCATTTTTGATTTTGTTCATTCTGATTTTTAGCATGATCTCTATCTGCCTTCTTGTTAGTTTGTTTCATTGAGTCTTTCTAATGTTTCCCTAGTTTCTACTTTATTGATTTCAACCCTCTGTTTTATTATTTCCTGGCGTCTACTCCCCTGGGGCGAGATTGCTTCCATTTGTTCTAGAGCTTTCAGTTGCAGTTGTGCTGTTAATTGTCTAGTGGACTATGCTCCAGTTTCTTCATGTGGGCACTTAGTGCTATGAACTTTCCTTTTAGCACTGCTTACAAAGTGTCCCATAGGTTTGTGTATGTTGTGTCTTCATTCTCATTAAATTCTAGGAAGTCTTTTATTTATTTTTTTATTTCTTCTTTGAACCAGGAATGGTACAATTGCACATTATTCAATTTCTATGAGTTTGTAGGGTTTCTGCAATTTTAAAAAATGGTGGTCTGATAAGATACAGGGGTTATTTCATTTTTTGTGTGTCTGTGTAGGTTTGCTACATTCCAGAGTATATGGTCAGTTTTAGAGAAGGTTCCATGTTGAGCTGAGAAGAAGGTATATACTTTTGTGTTTGGATGGAATGTTCTATAGATGTCTGTTAATTCCAATTGGGTCATAACTTCTGTTACTTCTTTTGTTTCTTTGTTAAGTTTCTGTCTGGTGGTCCTATCTAGTGGTGAGAGCAGGGTGTTGAAGTCTCTTACTATAAGTGTGTGAGGTTTTTTATGTGATTGGAGCTTTAGTAATGTTTCTTTTACAAACGTGGCTGCCTTCGTATTTGGGGCACAGGATTGAGACTTCATCTTGATGGACTTTTCCTGTGATGAGTATGAAGTGCCCTCCTTCTTCTCTTTTGATTGATTTTATTTTGATGTCTAATTTGTTAGATTTTAGGATTGCTACACCAGCTTGTTTCTTGGGTCCATTTGATTGGAAAATATTTTCCAACCTTTTACTCTGATGTACGTCTGTCTCTGAAGTTGAGATGTGTTTCTTGTAGGCAGCAGAAGGATGGATTCTGTCTTCTTATCCATTCTGCTAGCCTGTGTTTTTTATAGGCAAGTTAATATCACTGACATTGAGTGATATTAATGACCATTTATTGTAAATTCTTGTTTGTTTTGGGTTTGTTGGTGGTGGTGTTATTATGTGTCGATTCCCCCCCTCTTATTTTGGTGTTTGGTAAAGTGAAATTGTCTATTTCCTATGGTTTTTTGAGCATAGTTATCTTCGTTGGGTTGGAGTTTCCCTTCGAGTAATTACTGTAGGGCTGGATTTGTGGATATTTATTGTTTAAATCTGGTTTTGTCATGGAATATCTTGTTTTCTCCATCTATAGTGATTGAAAGCTTTGCTTGATACAGTAATCTGGGTTGGCATCCATGTTCCCTTAGCGTTTGTAGAATTTCTATCCAGGATCTTCTGGTTTTCAAAGTTTCCATTGAGAAGTTGGGTGTAATTCTGATAGGTCTGCCTTTTTATGTTACTTAGACTTTTTCTTTTGCTGCTCTTAATATTTTTCTTTATTCTGTAAGTTTGGTGTTTTGATTATTATGTGGCAAGGGAACTTCTTTTTGTGTTCTGTAAGCTTCTTGTACTTTCATAAGCTTATCCTTTAGGTTAGGGAAGTTTTATTCTATGATTTTGTTAAATATGTTTTCTGTACCTTTGAGCTGAATTTATTCATCTTCTTCTATACCTATTATTCTTAGGTTTGGTCTTTTCATGGTGTTCCATATTTCCTGGATATTTTGTGTTAGCGACTTGTTGGTCAATGACTGTATATCCTCTAGTGAGTCTTCGACACCTGACACTCTCTCTTCCATCTCTTAGATTCTATTGGTTATGCTTACATCAGTGGTTTCTGATTGTTTACCCAGCTTTTCTATTTCCAGCATCCCCTCATTCTGTGTCTTCTTTATTTTTTCTAATTCTGCTTTCAAATTGTGGACTGTTTGAATTGTTTCCTTCACTTGTTTGGTTGTTTTTTTCTTTCTTGGCTTTCTTTAGATTCTTTAAGAGATTTGTTTATTTCTTGAAGTGTTTGGGTTGTCTTTTCCTCCATTTCATGGAATTTTTTGCTTGTTTTTCTTCTATTCCTTTAAGGGATTTTCTTGTTTCCCTTTTAGTGGTCTCTATCATCTTCATAAGATAGTTTATAAGGTCCATCTCTTCTTCATCCTCTGTGTTGGGCTTCTCAGTTCTTGTTGGTGTGGAGTCCCTAGATTCTGGTCGTGTCATATTAGTCTTTCTGCTGTTGAGTGTATTCTTATTCTGTCGTCTTCCCATCCCTTCTTCCAGTGCATGCAGATAGTGTCTCTCCCTCTCTGAGTCACCTCAAGCAAAGGGCAGAGGACAGAGGGAGGACCAAGAGTGAGGTTTGTTCAGAGTCAGGGTTGGCCTTCCAGTCTGGGCAGGTCCGATCCTGTCGGGGGGGGGTCAGGAAGAAGGAGGAGGGGTTTATGGGGGGAGTTGGGGCCACAGGATAGCCCAGACTTATCTCAAGCAGCAGGTAAAGGGCAGAGGGCAGAGGGCAGAGGGGAACCCCTACTTAATCCTTTAACCCCTCTTCTTATATTTGACATATATTCTAGCATTCCATTTAAAAAACAGGTTGGTTTCAATATGGCTGTCTATAACTTGCTTCAGGTTATCCCTTACCTCTACCCATTAATTCTCCAAGTTTAAGCCATATTGCCCCTGGTATTCTGCCTGTCTACTGCATTATCCTTTGCAATTTACTATCTCCCTCCAATCACATGCTCCCCCAAAGTCCTTTTCTTGTTTCCTGTCTTCCCTTTATGCTCCAAATTAAAAACATAAAATAAAAAATGAGCTAGGTGGGCATATGAGATATAACACATGCACTTTGTATCTTTGGGGCAGAGTTACCTTCTTTCATATACTATTTTCCAATTCCATGTATTTACATGCACATTTTATGATTTCATTTTTATAACCATATAGTAGTCTGTTAAGTTTATGTAACACATTTTTTCCTCATCCATTCATAAGTTTAAGAGCATTTAGATTGATTTTGTTCATAGTTTTAGTGAATAGAGCAGCAATGAACATGGATTTGGAAATGTCTCTATAGTATATGGCTAGGAATGGTTCAGATGTCTTTCTACTTTTGTGAGAAACAGCCAAATTGATTTTCAAAGTGGCTGAACTACTTTACATTCCTACAATAAGTGTATAAAAGTTCCCTTTCTGCTAGGAATTCTTGTCTCTTAATGACAAAGACATTTTCCTTAATGGGCTTTTATTGCCAATATAATGCCCCCCTCTGGTCAAGCAACCCTAAAATCATTTAGAAACTTGATCATATCCCCCAGACACTCTGGCATATCTGGCAAGGATAAGGCTTCCAAGATGCACAAGGACATTTTTGGCTTTTACCTAAGCAAATGTAGTTCATTTTCCTTGGGGTGTTTTTATCCTAAACTGTCTAGCCAATGTCCACCTCCTACTCCCAGCATTCCCCTTTGGAAGAGATTAGTTTGATTACTAATCTGACTTCCAATGGATGAATCAGGGGTGACACAGTTGGGTTACTCCTTCACTGAGCCTATCTGAAAGACCACACCCCAAAAGAATCAATTTGTTTAACTCTCAGATGTAAGAACTCCTTGACCAGTCCTGAAAAGATGTGTGTGGAACCAGGGTGAGGGGGGATGCTTAAAAGCAAGAGTTATTAGCATTATCAGTCCTAGGCACAGAGCCAGAATTTCCTGATTGGGCCTCAAGAACACCTAGCCTCCAAGAAAATGGAATGTCTCTCCTAGGTAGAGACCTGCCAATTAAGTTGGGCCAGGTCAATCACCTAGGAAGGCAGGCTGTTTAGCAAACCTAAAGAGATAGGTGAAATATTTAGTCCTTTAATATAATAATGTACTTTTCATTCTCAAAATCCTTGCTCCTAGCATGGTAGCTTACTAGGCCATAGAGGTGCAGTGATTACCTGGGATTTTCATGTAGGAGCCATGAATTAAAATTGTAAAACTAAAGGTAAGCATAAAGATAATTTAGCATCCATTTGAAACATTTTTTTTTAATTTTGAACTATTTGATATGAAGCAGTGTGTACTCAAAAGACATTATCACAAAGACCTAAGAACCTAACGGGCATAACAGCTTGCTATTTTGTGCTCATTGTGAAGTATTAATAATTATAAGTGAGGGATATTAGTAAACAAACTCTCCCCTTTGATTGTTGGCAGTACTCAGCAAGATACAAAAACTTGCTTTCCTAAATTTTTTCTCAAAGCACTTAGAAATTATCAAGAGCAAAGGAGAGCAATCAAGAATACATTATTGCAGGTATTCACTGAATGAACTTATTTTAGTTCTCTTTTTCTTAATGTATTTTGTAAAATGACTTTTCTGCATTTATTATGATAATGTCTATGATCATTGTAAAAGCCTCAAAACTAGTCAAAGGTGTATCTCTTTTAAAATATTCAATTAATCTTTTAAAATGTATTTTACAAAGCCTTTACTTCTACAATTGGAAAACTAGAGTCTCTATTGCTTACCTAGCTTCTGCACATAGATTTTAAAATCTTTTAAAAACTGACTCTGTCTATCTAATTGGTCTCATTTTCACTGTACCCTAAACTTTTTTGTATTGGTTAACCTGATTTCTTAATTGTTTACTATACAAGCAATCTTACGTCTACCTCTTTCCATTGCTCTAATGCACAATGTCTTTTTTCTTTTATTTATCAGAATTCTCACTAACCATGTACATTTACCTTGTTATCTGAATTCTTCTGTGTAATTTTCTCTATTATTTAGATGATGGTCACCTTTCCTTTCTCTGATTACCCTAATATAATAGTGCATATATTTAATAATAAATTTTAGTCTACTATGTATGTGTTTTTATTCTCTCTATAATCAGGCTACATATACTACATAGTAGGTTCTTAATAAATCAGTAAGTTTATCTGGTTTTATTTGCTAAACAGTGTATAAACTCCATTAATTAGTAAAGTATACAAGGCAGATTTTATCTGTCACATTGTGTGAGCTTTTTCCAAACCTTCAAACTTTGATTAGGGAAGAACTTAGGAAGTATGTCCCTAATCACATTGCCTCAAGTATTCTCACAAATGTCCTCATGTACCATCACAAAAAAGAAATATTTTTCATTTATTTTAGAGAAGCGGAGGTGGAGGCACTGAGGCACAGATTAAACAAGGGAGAGATGCTTAGTTGCATCTTGCATAAGAAAGAAAAGCAAGAGGCAAAAGCATTTAAAATGTAAAATTCCTTGGAAGAGTGGCATGTCTTATCTTCAATCTGTTCATTGGCTTGTAAATAGTACAAGTTGGATTCAAAATAGAGCTAGTAGTAGAGGCAAGGAAATAACTGAGTCACTTTGAAAAGAAGACTCATTGTGCCCCCAAATTTAGACTAATCACAATTTCTCCTTCCCAATTTTTATAGGATTCTTCTCAGCAATTAAACCAGTTCCTAAAGCCAAAATTTTAGCTGTTGACTTCAAACTTCCTTCCACATCCAAACACAAGGCTGATAAATGTGCATCCAATTTAACACACAGTAATTATCAGAAATACAAATTCTTGAGGCCAGTACTACCTACTAAATCCAAAGGGGACTGAACCTACCACTATTTTTGTTAATGAAGATGTCAGGTAAATTCTATGTATACAAGAAGTAGAGCCAACTGTTGTAGGCAAAGAGGAAGCAATGAGAGACTTGAAGCAGGAAATGGACTTCTTTGCATATGTATTTGTAGTTCTTTTTATTTCTTCCACTTTTTAATTTAAATTAGAAATGAGATTGTTTTCCATGTCAAACCCAGTTCCCTCTCCCTCCCCTCCTCCCCTGCCCCCCACTAACACCCTACCTATCCCATAATATTTCTCCTCCCCAGGGAGTGTAAGGTCTTCCATGGGGGTCTTCAGAATCTGTCATATCCTTTGGGATAAGGCCTAGGCCCTCCCCCATGTGTCTAGGCTCAGGGAGTATCCCTCTATATGAAATGGGCTCCCAAGTTCCATTTCTATGCTAGGGATAAGTACTGATCTACTACAAGAGGCCCCATAGATTTCCGAGGCCTCCTCACTGACACCCACATTCATGGCGTCTGGAACAGTTCCATGATAGTTTCCCAGTGATCAGTCTGGGGACCAAGAGCTCCTGCTTATTCAAGTCAGCAGTTTCTGTGGGTTTCACCACTCTGGTCTTGACCTATTTGCTCATCACTCCTTCTTCTTTGCAACTACATTCCAGTTCAGTTCCGTATTTAGCTGTGGGTATCTGCTTCTACTTCCATCAGCTGCTGGATGAAGGCTCTATGATCTAATATAAGTTAGTCATCAATCTCATTATCAGGGGAGGGCATTTAAGGTAGCCTCTCCACTGTTGCTTAGATGGGTATTTGGTATCATCCTTGTAGATCTCTGGAAATTTCCCTAGTGCCTGATTTCTCTTTAAACCTATATTATCTTCCTCTTTGATGGTACCTCTTATTTTGCTCTCCTCTATTCTTCCCCTACACAACCTTCCTGATCCCTTATGTCCTCCTCACTCTTTCTCTTCTCCCCTTCTCATTCTCTTAGTTCCCCCTCCCCAGCCCCCATGCTACCAGTTTGCTCAGGAGATCTTGTCCCTTTCCCCTTCTCTGGGGGACCATGTATGTCTTTCCTAGAGTCCTCCTTATTGTATAACTTCTCTAGTGGTGCAGATGGTAGGCTGGTAATCCTTTGCTCTATTTGTAAAATCTATGTAAGAGTGAGTACATACGATGTTTGTCTTTCTGTGACTGTGTTACCTCACTCAGGATGGTTTCTTCTAGTTCCTTCCATTTGCCTTAGAATTTCAAGATTCCATTGATTTTTTGTCCCACTGAGTAGTACTCCATTGTAGAAATGTACCACATTTTCTCTATCCATTCTTCAGATGAGGGGCATCTAGGTTGCTTCCAGGTTCTGGCTATTACAAATAATGCTGCTATGAACATGGTTGAGCAGATGTCCTTGGTGCAGCAATCTTAATATCTAACAAATTAGACTTCAAATTAAAATCAATTAAAAGAGACGAAGAAGGGCAGTTCCTACTCATCACAGGAGAAATCCATCAAGATGAAGTCTCAACTCTGAATATTTATGCCCCAAATACAAAGGCATCCACGTTCATAAAAGCAACACAACTAAAACTCAAACCCAGGCCCCATCAATGTGGGTGTAGTGAGGAGGCCTTGGAAATCTATGGGGCTTCTTATAGTAGATCAGTACTTATTGCTAGCATAGGAATAGATTTTGGCAGCCCATTCCACATAGACAGAATCTCCCTGAGCCTAGACACAAGGGGGGGCCTAGTCCCAATCCAAAGGATATGACAGATTCTGAAATACCCCCCATTGAAGGCCTCACCCTCCCTGGGGAGCAGTAAGTATATGGGATAGGTAGAGTATTAGTTGAAGGGAGGGGCAAGGGAGGAGGGGAGGCAGAGGAAACTGAGATTGACATGTAAAATAATCTTGTTTCTAACTTAAATAAAAAATGGGGAGAAAGAAAAATTTTCTAAAGGGTAAAAAAAAACTTTAAAAAAGGAAAAGAGGAAAGGTAGAGATAATATCACCCATAACCAGACTACTTAAAAATAAACATAAGTACAGAGGTCCAGGGTGACAGCATAGCAGGTAAAGGTACTTGCCACCAAGCCTGACTATTTGAGTTCAATTTCTGGGACCTGCATGATGGAAGAAGTAAATGAACTCTTCCAAGTTGTCCTCTGACCTTCACAAAAGCACCATAAATGATGTACACATGTCCAAGAGCTTACATGCAAGCATGTGTACATAAATACAAATAAACTTTTAAAAGCAGAAATGGAATGAAATATATTATTGAAATATTAATTGATTATTTTGTGTTTCCATTTGCAAAAAAAGGTAAAGACGTAGGTATAGTATCTAAACCTGGACTACAAATAAATATGTTGGTTAGAGTTTTAAAAAATAATCAGTGAGCTCATTCTTTCTGTTTTCCCACAAAATAGAGTTTACTTACGTGTAATTAGGTATAAATGTTTTGAGTAGTTGGTTATTTGAATTTGGACCACAAGAGGGAGGTTAAAGCTACAGGTAAAGATTTAGGACTCAATAGCATGACACCATTGAATGAACTTAATGGATTCGACAATACAGAAGACTATTTAGGGTTGAAAAGAAGCTCAAAGATTGTATTCTGGAAAAATCTAAATTTAAGCCAGCCATTTACAGAGTCTGAAAAGTGTTTGCAGATCAGGAAATATTATGGAGGTACAAGTAGGTCATAATCTCAACAATGAGTTGTGTCAAATGCCATAGATAGATCAATAAAGAAAAGATAATTATTGTTGGCTAGGGACTCACTGATGCCTTCAACCATCAAAGGTTTGGAGACAATTTTGAGACTAGATTACAACAAATTGGGTGAATGTAAATGGAGAGATTACAATGTTAGTCAATAGAGGAAGATGCCAGTATGATTGAGGCACAACATCAGTCAATTTTTTTCTTTTTAAAAATTAGATAATTATATGTTTGCATTGTGAAAGATAAAAATTGAGTGAAGCACAAAAATTTGCAGATATACAGAGAGGAGAACTCGGAATAAAATCTCAGAGAATGGGCAAGAAGAAAGAAACATGGCACAGGGAAATGTAGCTTTAAATAGTGTATCTTTTTTTAACAATTTTAAAGTTTGTTTAAGATTATAATTATGAAGTCTCCTTTCCTTTTCCTCCCTCCATGAATGCAGACACTCTTTTCATCTCCTCAGTAAAAAGATGGTAATGTTTGCTGAATGAATGCAGAGTGTTTATGATTTTTTAATGCTTCTTCTCTCTCCCACTTCTTCTTTATTGCTCATCCCCAATTTTTCTGTCTTCAACTGTCTCTTGTCAATATGTTATATAGTGTGAAGACATCTCATCAATGTTCAAAAAGTCAAGGCTATATGATGGGGGAAGTCCTTCTGTGTACATGTTTGTCTTATTGGTTGATAAATAAAGCACCGTTGGCCAATAAGGAAGCAAGATAGCTGGGGCTAGGAGTTGAAGAGGATTCTGGGAAATGTAGTAAACAGGAGAGTTGCCATGTGATCCTGGGAAGAGAGGATGCATGCCACTAGCATCCTCGATAAGATAAGTCTTTATTAAATATATATATTAATAGTTATGGTTAATACTTAAGACAGAGCTAACAAATAAGAAATCCTAGTTATTGGCCAGCAACATTGTAACTAATATTAAATCTCTGTGTGTTATTTGAGGGCCCTCATGTGGCAGCCGAACTCAGGCGGCTGGCAGAAAGAGTTATCGTTACAGTTATACTCTGACTACATGTTTCATACTTAGGGTAATGTTGAACGGTCAACACTGGAGTCCTTGGTATCCTCTTCGTTTTCCTAAAGATCTCTAGGAAGTACAACTGGAATGACATTGAGGGTTATGTTCCTTAATATGATGGAGGTACTTGATAGAAGCCCTTTAACTTCATAATCCTGCCAGAATCATTCCCAACTTTCCAACCTCAGGAACTTTCCATTTCCATATCTGCCTCAGTTTTTCCATTGCCTCATACCTGGAGCTTTAGCAAATCAGAGGCTGAGCCTGTGGGTGTTTTGTCATCCCAGACTATATAGTAGTTTCAGGCCAGCCTGAGTGATTGAGTGACACTCTGTCTGAAAACCACTAATAGTTATGTTACTGCTCACCTTCTACATCTGGGAAGAGTTTTACAGATTACGAATGACTTTCGTACCTATATTAGCATAGTTTGATTTCACTTCATTTTGAATTTACCAGCTTGTTTGCTAAAAGATATAAGCAGCTTTAGTGTGAAAGAGAATATTATATATAGGTTGAAGCAGGATAACTATTTTTAATCTAAGTAAAAAATCAGAACTAAAGATATATTTTATTTTCTTCATGTATGTAATTAGGAATGACCATTTGAAATAGAAACAGTGTTGCCCAAGAGTCCAATTTCCAAAGTAGTAATTTACTATATTTATGTCAAAGTAAAGCTCCATGGCTAATTTTAGGAAAGGCCTGGGAAAGGAACCAATGTGCTTTGGGAAATCTTTAATATTTAATTTTTAACTCTTTCATTCTTGACTTACAATGTCCTAATGTTTGTGTGGAGATGAAATAGATTTTAAATAAGGGTGGTATTTCTCCTTGTTTTCCTGAACCAATTAAACAATAAATTTGAATGGCAGCCATTTTAAAGAGCACAAAATCATCCCCTACAGAAGGGCCAGTTATCTTTTTCTCATCTTGTTCATAGTGCCTAACACAGTACAGGATAAACAGCAGAAAATTTCAAACCTGTTGATTTGAAAAGTTTACAGAGACACTGTGTCCTCTACCTCCTCCTTGAGAATATCCCTGCCAATCCTATATTTAAAGAACAGATTCCTGTCTGATTCTGGAGACAAGGTTAGATCTGTGGAACAGATGCTCATTATAGT
The DNA here is from genome assembly GCF_003668045.3 of Cricetulus griseus. Taxonomy (NCBI): domain Eukaryota; kingdom Metazoa; phylum Chordata; class Mammalia; order Rodentia; family Cricetidae; genus Cricetulus; species Cricetulus griseus. Next base: position 42,042,424 of record NC_048604.1, on the reverse strand, counting down.
TCCTATGCATATTGAAGAAAAATTTAGAAGAGTGATGAGGTAATTTGTATAATCTCCAGAAATCCCCTTGAAAGGATCATAAGGAGGCTTGGTCAACTTGTCATTCTAGCTTATCTATCCCAATGCTTTGAGCAAGTTTTTATTTTATCTTCTTTTTATGGATTTTGCTTCTTTCCTTTATGCCTTATTGAAGGTGGGGGTGAACACTAAAGATTGAACCAAGGGCTTTTTATATGCTGGAAGGGGGGCTCTACCACTGAATTGTACTACGTGCCCCTTACTCTGTTTTGACTTGTGGAGAGAGAAAGAGACAGAAACAGAGACAGAGAAGAGAGACAGAGAGAGAGAGAGTGTGCGTGTGTGTGTTATGTGCATACATGTGTAGCTGTGTATACCCCTGAATTTATGCAGAAGCAAGAGGGGTATATGACATCCTTTCTGTCGTTTTCTACATTATTATTATTATTATTATTATTATTATTATTATTATTATTATTGGTGTGTGTGTGTGTGTGTGTGTGTGTGTGTGTGTGTGCGTGTGTGTGTGTTCATTGGATCTTGAGCTACCGCTTGTTCTTATTTCCCACAGCATTAGGCACATGTGATCATGCTCAATTCTATGTTGGGGATGAGGATTTAAAGATATCATGCTTAGATAGCAAAAACTCTTACCCTCTAAATCATCTATCCATACTTGTTTTGATTTTGAGACAGGGACTTGGCAACTTTTGTAGGCTGGCCTGGAAGATATAACCCTCCTAACTCAGTGTTCTGAGTACCTGCAATACCTCATCCTCTTGAAAAGAACATATGAACTTTAAAAACCATTTTGTTACTATCTACAATGGCACTTAAGTGGGCACTGTTCATGATAGTCTGTTTCTACCTTTTTAAAATTGATTACATTTTTAATTAAGATATGATTACATCACTTTAAAACTATTGGATGAGTATGTGCCTGTGTTCATGTGTGTGTGTGTGTGTGTGTGCATATTGTGTGCATATGCACATGCTATATTAAGTATGTTACAGTGTATGAGCAAATCAGAGAACAACTTGCAGGACTTGGTTCTCTCCTTCTATCATGTGGGTTCTGGGATTCAAAGTCAGGTCATTAAGCTTGTGCAACAAGAAGCTTTACCAACTGAGCTATCTCTCAGTCCCTGTATGTTTCCTTATAAATACAAATAGTAGTTGTACCTCCCAAAACTCTCACTTTACCATTACTATTATTTTCAAGTTCCTTTACCAATGGTCCAAAAGTTCTCAATATTTCTTTCTACGATAGCACTGATTATCTCTATTCTTCCTTTTTAATTTAAATTAGAAACAAGCATCATTTACATGCCATTCCCAGTTCCCTCTTCCTCCCCCCCCCCGTACCAAACTGACCCCCTATCCCATCCCCTTTCTGCTCCCTAGGGAGGGTGAGGCCTTCCATGGGGGATCTTAATAGTCGGTCATATCATTCTGAGCAGGGCCTAGACCATCCCCTATGTGTCTCTATGTGGAATGGATTCCCAAAGTCCATTCATGTACTAGGGATAAATATTGACCCACTACCAGAGCTCCCATAGATTGCCCAGATTATCCAAACTGACATATATGTTCAGGGGGTTGGAACAGTCCTATGGTGATTTCCCAGCTATCAGTCTGGGGTCCATAAGCTCCCCCTTGTTCAGATCAGCTGTTTCTGTGGGTTTCTCCAGTCTGGTCTTGACCCCTTTGCTCATCACTCCTTCTCTACAACTGGATTCCAGAGTTCATCTTAGTGTTTAGTTGTAGGTGTCTGCTTCTGCTTCCATCAGATACTGGATGAAAGCTCTAGGATAGCATATAAGGTAGTCATCAATCTCATTATTGGAGAAGGGCATTTAAGGTAGCCTCCCCACTATTGCTTAGATTGTTAGTTGGGATCAACCTTGTAGATCTCTGAACATTTCCCTAGTGTCATATTTCTCTTTAAACCTATAATGGCTCCCTCTATTATGGTATCTATTTTCTTGCTCTCCTCTATTCTCCCCTTGACTGGATCTTCCTGCTCTCTCTTGTCCTCCTCTCCCCTCCTCCATTTCTCTTTCTTCTAACTCCCTCTCCCCTCCCCCCATGCTCAAGAGATCTTGTCCCTTTCCCCTTCTCCTGGGGATCATGCATGTCTCTCTTAGGGTCCTCCTTGTTTCCTAGCTTCTCTGGCAGTATGGATTGTAGACTGGTAATCCTTTGCTCTATGTCTAATATAAATATGTGAGTGAGTACATATGATGTTTGTCTTTCTGTGACTGGGTTACCTTACTCAGGATGTTTTCTTCTAGTTCCATCCATTTGCCTTCGAATTTCAATAATCCATTTTTTTTCCTGCTGATTAGTACGCCATTGTGTAAATGTACCACATTTTCTCCATCCATTCTTCATTTGAGGGGCATCTAGGTTGTTTCCAGATTCTGGCTATTACAAATAATACTGCTATGAATATGGTTGAACAGATGCCCTTGTATGAATGTGCTTCTTTTGAGTATATGCCTAAGAGTGGAATTGCTGGATCTTGTTATAGACTGATTCCCATTTTCCTGAGGAATCTCCATACTAATTTCCAAAGTGGCTGTTCAAGTTTGTATTCACACCAGCAGTGGAAGCATGTTCCCCTTTCTCCACATCCTCTCCAGTATAAACTGTCATTGGTGTTTTTTATTTTAGCCATTCTGACAGGAGTAAGATGGTATCTCAGATTTGTTTTTATTTCCATTTCACTGATGGCCTAGGATTTTGAGCACTTTCTCATGTGTCTTTCAGACATTTTAAATTCCACTACTGAGAATTCTCTGTTTAGTTCTGTAACCCACTTTTTAATTGGATTATTTGTTGTTTTGGTGACTAGCTTCATGAGTTCATTTTATATTTTAGAATTCAGCCCTTTGTCATATGTGAGGGTGTTGAATATCTTTTCCCATTCTGTGGGCTGTCTTTTTGTCTTGCTTACTGTGTTCTTTGCCTTACAGAAGCTTCTCAGTTTCAAAGGTCCCATTTCTTAGTCGTTGATCTCAGTAGCACTAATTATCTTATTAAAATACAATTACTTTTCTCTATCTTCCTCAATTGGAATAATAGACAAAGTTTTCAATGCTTGTAACTCCTGGTTCAAAAATATATCATATGAGTGAATAACCAGTGCATGTGTATTGGACTGAAGAATATTTGATGCTCCTCTTCCACTGGGTTTCAAGGACACATGGAGAACATGCCCACAGAATCAAGTAGCAGGGCTCATTGGGATCACTGGACTGAAGTGGCAGTCACAGAGCCTGCACGGATCTGAGCTAGGATCGCTGCATATACTTTATGGTTGTATAGTTTGGTGTTTTGTTTAACTCCTTACAGTAGGAGTGGGGTGTCTCTGACTCTTTTACCTGCTCTTGGGACCCTTGACCTCCTACTGAGTTGCCTTGTCCAGCCTTGATGTGAGGGCTTCTGCCTAGTGTTACTGTATCTTGTTATGCCATTTCAGTTGATATTCCTGGGAGGCCAATTTTTTTCTTGAGAGAAATTGAGAAGCAGTGGATCTGGGGGAGAAAGATGGTGGAGGCCACTAGCAGGGGTAGAGGGAGCAGAAACTGCAGTTGAGATGTATTAAACATTTTTTAAAACTTAAAAAGAACATATGATGCTCTAAATGAGTTTGTGAGTCTACTTTCAAGGCCTTTGTTAATAGGATCTTTTAAATTTTATCATTTTCATTAATTTATTAATGAGTAACCTATCATATATCTGACCCTAGGAATAATGCTTAATGAAAATAAAAAGTATTCCTACTCTTAGAGGGCTGCTAGTGCAGTGGAGCAATCAGACAAATAGCTGCACAATATGAAATGATGACCGTGATGACTGTCTTGGACAACCTCACTTAGCACAGTAAGAGATAATATACTGGCTACTTAAGAATCTGATCGAAATTGCAGTGGAAAGTAATAGCAGCCATATGAATGGAACCTAGGTCTTCTTGAATGCTAGGTGAGCACACTACTGCTAAACCACAAGAAGAACTCTTAAGATTAGATCATATTCATAAATCAGTATTTCCTAGGTAGAAAGTAAAAATAAGTAATTCCAAGACATCAGAAGTCCCTATGAAGTTGAGCCAAAGATATAAAAAGGGACAGATGGAGCTACAGAAGTATACAAGTAGTAAATCATGCATTGTTAGGCAAGTCATGTTAAAGTACTTTTGTCTTTATGAATGCTTTCACATGCTTCACTGTTCTATTATTCTCCCACAGTATAAATCTTGGTATTTTTTTCTAGTCATGTGGTTCTGAACTAATTTTATGACCACACTTCTTTCTACAAGCTCAAAACTCATCTGAGGAGCCGGGCGTTGGTGGCACATACCGGGCGTTGCTGGCACACGCCTTTAATCCTAGCACTCGGGAGGCAGAGGCAGGTGCATCTCTGTGAGTATGAGGCCAGCCTGGTCTCCACAGCAAGTGTCAGGACAGGCTCCAAAGCTACACAGAGAAACCCTATCTCGGAAAAAAAAAAACTCATTTGAAGTTCAGTTGTAGATCCAGTCTTATGTCCTCCAAGAATACTCTGATTATTTTGGTCTAGATAAAGTAGCCTTTCAAGGAATATAGACTAAATTTATAGTATACTTATGTTCATTATGAGGGCTCCTATATTACCCTACTTTATATTTTAGAATGATTTCATACAGAGCATTTTGCTCAAGATACTCTGTAATACATTCTGAGTTTCTCTTAAATATTCACAGACTATTACTTTATTTATGCTGAATCTAAAAGGTACATAAGGCCACCAAATAAAGTAAAATCCAATCTCAAAATGGATATAAAAATGATTTTACGGTATTTTTTTATCACTGAGCAATACTCCATTGTATAAATGTACCACATTTCCTTACCCATTCTTTGGTTGAGAGACACCTAGGTTGATTCCAGGTTCAGGCTATTACAAATAATGATGCTATGAACACAGTTGAGCAAACATTCTAGTGGTATGTTTGTGCATCCTTTGAGTATATGCCCAAGAGTGGTATTGCTGGATCTTGAGGAAGATTGATTCCCAATTTTTTGAGAAATCACCATACTGATTTTCAAAGTGGCTGTACATGTTTGCACAGTGTTCCCCTTACTCTACATCCTCTTCAACATAAGCTTTCATCAATGTTTTTGATCTTATATATTCTGATAGGTGTAAGATGGTATCTCAGAGTGGTTTTGATTTGCATTTCTCTGATGGCTAAGGATGTTGAGCAATTCACTAAATTGCCAACATTTTTCAGCCATTTGAGATTCTTCTGTCGAAAATTCTCTATTTAGATCTGTACCACATTTTTAAATTGGATTATTTGGTTTAAACAATGACATCTTGAAATTTGCAGGCACATGGATAAAACTAGAAAAAAATCCTGAGTTTGGTAACCCAGACCAAGAAAGACAAACACAGTACATACTCACTCATATGTGGATATTAGATGTAAAGAAAAGGATAACCAAGTCACAATATCCAGCCCCAGAGAATCTAGGTAAAAGGGGGGCATTAAGAGGGACACATATGCAGGGCTTTAGGAAGAGAAAATAGTTAAGATCTCATTGGTAAACTGGGAGGGGATAGAAGAGAGGGGATTGGGGGCTGGAACATGAGGGACTGAGAAGGCAAGTTGGGAATAGACAGATGGGGAGCAATGAAAGAGGCATCTTGATACAGGGAGCCATTGTAGGGTTAGAGATATACCTGGTGCTCGAGAAATTCCAAGGAATCTACAAGGATGACCCCAGCCAAGACTCCTAGCAATAGTGGAGAGGGTGTATGAAGGGGCCTTGCCCTGTAATCAGATTAGTGGCTGCCCTAATTGTCATTATAGAACCTACATCCAGTAACTAATGGAAGTAGATACAGTGATACACAGCTAAGCACTGGACTGATCCCCTGGGGTACAGTTGCAGAGAGATATAAGGGATCATATAAACAAGGGGAGTCAAGATCATGATGGGGAAAACCACAGACAGCTAACCCAAGCTAGTGGAATTTCACAGTCTAAGGACTGATGGCCTGATAGCCAGGGAACTTGCTTGAGACTGAACTAGGCCTTCTTAAATGTGGATGACCATTATGTGGCTTGATCTGTTGGGGAGACCCCTGGCAGTGGGATCAGGACCTATCCCAGGTGCATGAATTGGATTTTTGGATTCCATTCCCTGTGGTGTGATACTTTGCTCAGCCTTAATATATGGGGCAGGGGCTTGGTCCTGTCTCAACCTGGTATGCCAGACTTTGTTGATTCCCCAAGGAAGGTCTTGAACTCTCTGAGGAGTAGACTGTGGGATTGGAAGAGTAGGAAGCAGAGAAGCAAGAGAAGGAGGGGGGAACTGGGGTTGGTATGTTAAATGAAAAAAAAATAAGTAAAAAATGCTTTCACTGGTGACCTATGAGTAACCATTTGAAAATAAAAGATACAGATATACCAATGTACTTTATTTGCTACATCCTGGAAATTATTTCATTATATTGACTTGTCACCCACTATATTATCAACCAATGTTTTATTGACTCACAAAAATATTTTGAGTGCACATTATAAAGTAATTATTGTAAAGATGTGCACTGGGACTTAAAGTGAATAAACCATAATCTTGACCATTGTCTTAATTTGTTTTGTAGTACAGTAAAAGTATATCTGAGTTTGAGTAATTCATAATGAGTAGAAATTGCAGCCTGAGTTTTTTTGAGATGCAACTTGATATGCCATGGTCGGTTGATATCCATGGTATGCTACTCTTTTCTGAAGACAAGTGGAGAAGAAATACACAGGGGCAGAGGCAATGTGAGGGAAAGGGATGGTAGGAGATGAGGAAGAGAAAACTGAGGTCAGCATGTAAAAAAAGAAATTGCAGGGTGATACTGCTGGAGACTGAATAGGTAGAATGACAAAATTAAATATAAAGCTGGAATAGACAAATATAAAATCAGAGCGGCAATCACAAAGAGTATATATATATATAATATATATATATATATATATATATGTGTGTGTGTGTGCTTATTAAAAACTAACAAACACCTTTTACCTGCCAAAAATAAATCAGTTCATGTTGTCAGTCAGTCCTTAAGCAGTCGGTAGATGGCACATTTCATTTTCATAAGAAAATGTAACGTCACCATATTTTTGGGATATTGTAGGATGTGTTCACCATTAAAGTAATACAGCAAAAATAATTTCCTCTGCATTATTGTAGTTCTTGATATTGAACCTCTAGGCACTGGATAGGTAATATTAAAAGGAGAATATTACAGAGAAAATAGCTCATCCACATTTTTCAATATAGCCAAGTAAATTTGCTTCCAATTGTGAGGCAATCTACAGCCAGTACTCCCTGGGGTTCATGGCACCCTTTGTGATGCCATTCACAAATTATGATGAAATCAAATGATATATATCATTGATCAGCTACTGATAATGTTTTTTAAAAGTCAGACTTGGCAAAACATGCAGAATTCTGGTTATTCACTATACTTCCAGGAATGGACTTAAAATCTTTCCTGTTGGAGGACACACAGCAAGGTAATTATTATGATTATTAGTATACATTTGTAAGCATTCCTGAAGTTAACTAGCAAAGCTAACATGATTGAAAGCAGTTCTGTTTCCCTAAACAAGTATTTGAAGAAAACTGTTCCTCCAATTAGACCATTATTGTTTTTAGGTCTGTGGGATATGTCACATCAATGAACAGTCCCTATAATTTTTGCCTTAGTTGCTTTTCTATTATTATGATGATAAAATATCATGACAAAAGAAACTTATGAAAAATGTTTAATTTTGAGCTAACAGCTTCAGAGGGTTAGAATTCATGTACATCATGACAAAGAGCATGGCATAAGGTAGGCAGTCATGGTGCTGGAGAAGTAACTGAGAGATTACATCTTGATCCACAGCCATGAGGCAAAGAGAGAAAGCACTGAGAATCTCAAGAGTCTTTTGAAACATCAAGGCCTATCCTACTGAAACATATCTTCCAATAAGGCCATACCTCCTAACCCTTCCCATACTGGGAATCAAGCATTCAAATATTTGACCCTGTGGAAGGCATCTGTATTCAAACAACCACATTCTAGCCCCTGGTCCCCATAGGCTTGTGGTCATATAATAATGCAAAATTCACTTAGTCCAACTTAAAAAGTCCCCATAGTCTGTCAATCTCCACAGTTTAAAAGTCCAAAATCTTTTCTGAGACTCAAGTCAATTTCTTAATTGTAACATTTGTGAATATTCTTTCCATTTATTTTGTTTCTTTTTTATTTAAATTAGAAACAAGCTTCTTTCACATGTCAATTTCAGTTCCCTCTCCCTCCCCTCTTCCCCTACTACCAAACCCCTAAGGCAACCACTTTCTGCTCCCCAGGAAGTGTGAGGCCTTCCATGGGGGATCTTCAAAGTCTGTCATATCTTTTGGAGCAGGACCTAGGCCCTCACCAGTATGTCTAGTCTGAGAGAGTATCCCTCTATGTGGAGAGGGCTCCTAAATTGCATTCATGTACTAGGGGTAAATACTGATCCATTACCAGTGGTCCCATAAATTGTCCAGACCTCCAAACTGACTTCCTCCTTCAGGGGTTCTGGACCAGTCCTATACTGTTTTCCCAGCTATCAGTCTGGGGTCCATGAGGAACCCCTTGTTCAGGTCAGCTGTTTCTGTGGGTTTTTCCAGCCTGGCCTTGACCCCTTTGCTCATCACTCCTCCCTCTCTGCAACTGGATTCCAGAGTTCAGCTCAGTGTTTAGCTGTGAGTGTCTGCTTCTGCTTCCATCAGCTACTGGATGAAGGCTCTATGATAGCATATAAGGTAGTCATCAATCTCATTATCAGAGAAGGTTGTGAATATTTTTTAAAAAGTAAATTATGTTCTTCCATCCTTCAATGGCATGGAATATGTATTACCATCCCAAAAGGAAAACTATATGACATAGAGAAGAAATACTGGATCAAATAAAGACCAAATGTTAACAAGACAAGCTTCAAATCTTATAGTCCCATGTCTGATGTCACTATTTACTTGAATCTTCCATTTTAGCTTTTCTGCCAGTAGCAAACATCTCTCTCTTGCACTATGTCCGTTCCTTGTCTGCAGCATTCCCTTGCAGATATCCCAAAGGTCTAGCACCTCCAATACCATAGGATCTCCAATGCAATCCAGGCTTTACTTTGACAATTTCATGTACTGACCTCTCAAGGCCTCCATACAGAGACTCCCCTGCCACACTGCTAGCCTCAGTGGCTTTCCTCAAACATGGAGGAATGATCCACTTCCAATTTACTTCTGTGTCCTTCATGACTCTAAAGCCAGAATAATCATGAAAATGATGATCCTATCATGTTTGGCTGCCTGCTTGAGACGGAGACTGACTCACTCCTTGAATCACATTTGCATAAGTTTTCCTTTGTAGTTGCTCTTGCAGAAAATTCCTCAAGCCTTTCCTTTTTCTACATTGGAAATGTAGTTGTAATTGAATAAGGTCTTTACCAGAGGACATTCCACCCTTTGTTCCATTTCAGAAGAGGCATTTCTTTAGTCTGCTCCTCTCTTTCAACCCAAGCTTTGGCTCTAACATTACATTTCCAGGTGATAATTTTTCCTCAAACTGTACATTTTTTATTTCTTATTGCCTCACTTGTTCTTTTTCTTTGTAGACCTGAATAAGAGTAACTGCGAATAACTATGCTGGAGAGTCAATATTAAGCTGTCTTGTAATCTCTGCCAAGAAATTGATCCAATGTTTTTCAATTTGATCTAAGAAAGTGTCTTAATACATGGGCAAAAGGCAGTCACATTCTTTGTCAAAATATTACAAGCATGGGCTCTTCTCCAGTTGCTTATATTGTTATGCTCTGAAACTTCTTGGTCTAGGCCTTATGGTAGTTTGAATGTAATTGCCCCCCATAATTTCATAGTGAATGGCACTATTAGGATGTGTAGCTTTGTTTGAGTGGGTGTGGCCTTGTTGGAGGAAGTGTGTCACTGTCAGGGTGGACTTTATGTTTTCCTATGCTCAAGACACCACTCAGTGTTTCAATTAACTTTCTGTTGCCTGCAAGCCAAGGTGTGCCTACACACTGCCATGCTCTGTGCCATGAGGATAATGGACTGAACCTCTGAAACTGTTAAATATTTTCCCTATTCAACTTGTTGTGGTCATAGTGGCTCTTTACATCAATAAAAACCCTAACCAAGAAAGCCTCCATACTCCGTGTTGTTGCTGTCAGCACTACTATCTTCTAGTCTCCTACTCTGATGGCACATCTAGCCCAGATTATAGCATACAAGAATATTTCTACTTCAATGCCGCACAATCTTGCAAAATCCTTCGGAAAAACAGCATGGCCATGTTTGTCACAGCAATAGCCCACTTCCTGGTACCAAATTCTGTCTTAGTTACTTTTGTATTACTGTTATGAAGCTCAATAAACCAAGGAAAGTTATAGAAAGAAAGCATTTAATTTGAGGCTTACAGTTTCAGTGGGTTACAGTTTATGACCCTCATAGCAGGGATCATGGCAGCAAGCAGTCATTGCTTTAAAGCACTGATATCTCATATTTTGACCCACATGTATTATGAAGCAGAAATGGCTCATTGAGAATGTCATAGGTTTTGAAACCTCAAAAAGCTGTCTGTCCCCAACGATAGGCGATAGGCGATAGGCTTCTTCCAGCAAGAAAACACCTCCTAATCCTTCCAAAAATGTATACCATGTGGGGCCTGAATATTCAAATATATAAGGTGATCAGCCCATTCCTATTCAAGCCACAACAACTCTCATGTAGAAGCCATCAACTAAAATTGCAAAATAAAGATAATATAATACTAATTTAACATTATTGAATTTTTTTAGTGTTTAATTATTTGACCTGAAACAATATGCAGTCAAAGGCATTATCATGAAAACAGAAGAAAATGGTGTATCTGCTTGCTATTTTATACTCATTGGCCAGTACTGAAATTATAAGGCAGAGCTTTTGGAAACCAGCTCTCCACTTTGTTGGCAACACTCCACAAGATATCTATTAAAAAAACCCCTGCTTCTCTAGTTTGATTTCAAAACATTTATAAAAGTCCAAACAAGTTCAAAGGAGCACTTAAATATATATTAGTAAACTTATTCCCCGAATGAACATATTTTTGCGTGTCTTTTATCATTTTTTCATATATTTCATATCTTCATCATAGAAATTATATTATTAGTATATGAAAAAGGAGGAAACAAAACCACCATGTCTTTCTATATTATATTCTTTTTGTTGTTGCTGGAGGACAGATGTCAACCTGATTCAGGCTTTGATTAAAATGGAAAGCTTGTACACATTCCAGTAGAGAGCACAGGTTTTGAAATCTATGTGCTCATGATATACTACATTCAAAATATTTTATATAACATATTAGAATAGTAACAGTATGTTTTTGTTTCCTGTGAAGGAAAGAGTCAGTAAATTGTTTTGCTTATTCATTAAAAGGCCAGATCAAGACGCAAATATATTGCAATAGTTCTAAATCCCACTGTAATTCTTAACCTGTTTAAGTCAGTTATGAATTCATAACAGAGGCTCAAGATGTTCACATTGCTGGCTTACTTTATTTTCCTCTCTTTAATTACCTGTTCTATTCAGTTTTCAAGTCTTAAAAAATTCCACAAATGTTGAAGTAGACACTTCAACAATTAAATTGTACTGCAATATAGCAGAAAAAATATAACTTCTGGTTTATGGAGAACTGCTTGAGTTCATGCTTTTCAGCTAGCTTCACCTCCTCATGAAACACCTACAGAGTTCTTAGTTCTTCATTTTGACTATTCAAAGTGTTTGTTAATCTAGATTGAATGCCATCTTTTTGTTCTTTGAGAATTCCATACATGTATACAATGTGTTTTCATTGCATCTGCCTTGTACTCCCTCCCCTACATTCCTTCCTTTATTCCTTCCACTTTTGCCTTCCAACTTCATGTCCTCTATTAACCTACTGACTTCATTTGTTGCTACCAGCATATGAATGGATGTATGGCAATCCAGCGGAGCCTGGACAACCTACTACAGGCCACATCCCTGAAGAAAACAGACTCTTCCTCCTTCAGTAACTATCAGTTTCAAATAGATTCTTAGCTTGTGATTTCATCCTTCATCCATGCTGGAATTTTTGCTGACATGACTTCTTGCAGGTCACGAAGCTGTAGCTATTGTGAGCCCATGTGTGCAATGGTCCTGTCATATTAAGAAAACACTTTTTTATAGAGGTCCTCCAAAACCTTTGGTTCTTACAATCTTTTAGCCCAATCCCTCCACTACGATCCTTGAGACTTGAGATATAGATGTTCATACAATACACGTGATTGCCATTGTTCTTGGTTACCCACCAAAACTTGAAGGAAAGTAAGTCCCTATTGCTGAGGATACCACATAATTGAGCCAAAGGACATGCAGAAATCAAGCTGGCTTTCTCTCTGATAGCTAGCTTTCACCATGATGAATGGTGCTAGGAGGAAAAAAATCAGCATTTATCAGCTTTTTTTTTTAAATGCTGTTTAAATGCTGGGGATTTGGTCACATAGCTAAAGGTTACTATAACACTTTGCTTTCTAAATGTCTTCTAAGAGCAACAGCTAGACTCATATAGTTTATTAAAGAGATTCAACAATGTCATTTTTCTGGTGATTCTTCAACAAGAAAATGGAAATTTGAAGCGTTTTAAGTATAAAAAAATCCATTCAGCCATTGTATAAAATGAGGAAAATATTCTTTTTGGTGTTAACATCTCCCATAAAAGAGCTCAGGGAAGCTCTTTTATGAGGTTTACTGGTTCAATTTGGTTGCAGATGCTCATGATTTATAAAACAATTCATGGAAAAAAAGAATCTGTATAAAGAACCAAAACAAAACCAAAAGTCTTCAGTAACACATGGTGTGCATGTCATATTCGCCATGCTTTGCCATTTTCATTTAATGCTAATGTTATGATTTATGTTTGTGGCTCATATTTTCTGATGTTCAGGTATATATAGAGTAATTTGAAGTCAAATTCCCAGGTTTGGGCTATCCCTCTTGTTAGATTGTAGGATCGCATACTGTCTCAACATCCTATTCCTGTCCAATTGCTCTCTCTCAAAAAAGACGTTAACTATTAAGATTAGACTGATACTAAACTTTATGTTATTGTCTTTCCATTCCTTCCCTCTTTTCTATTTCTTCCTTTTATTATCTTCTTTTGCTTATGTATTTGTTCATTTTTGGTCATATTATTTATGTTATGGCATTCCCTTCTAAAAAAATAGTAAATGTAAGTAAACAACCTGAAGTTCACACCTTAATTAAACAGACTGAAGTTCACATTTTTACATGTATGAATAATTTTGAACTTCTGTAATTAATTTCTAATTAGTTTGTTATACTTATTCATGTTTATGAGCTAGGAAATGACAATTGAATACATGTCTACAATGTGTACTTACCAATTAAACATAATTAGCATTTTGATCTCAAATGTTTGTTATTGCTAAGCATTGATGTTGTATTTATTATCTTGCTGGTTATTTCAAAAATACATTATAAGTTGCTGCAGACTATAGTTATCTTGCTGTTTTGTAGAATACCAAAACAATTCCTCATAATTAACTATAATTTGGTACCCATTATTTAACCTCTATTCTCTTTCCCCTGTTTAGTCTCTAGTTTCCTACCTTGTTACAGAAACAGTGAACCAATATTTCATTGGTGAGACAAAGGATGTATTGTTGCCTACTCGGATACTTGCAAATATGCAGTATTTTAGACACCAACCAATTTTCTATTTGTTGTTTTTAGTTTTGCAGTACTGAGTATGTAAGGCAAGTGTTCTATTAACAAGCAACTTCTTGTGGTTCAGTGTAGAAATTTATGCTCCTCTATCACCACGTGCCTCTAATAGTGTTAGTTACAGATTTGCTATACATAAAATGACATATCTATTGATTGATTGCTGAATCCACTCACTGGACTAGTAATAAATTATGCTTAGAAAATAAATGGAGCAGCTAAATTTTTCCAACTTCACTATTCCTCCAGCCAGGGAGATATGAGCCACCAAGTAATGAAATTCTGGAAAAATAAAAAACAAAACAAAAAGAACAGATTGCCAGCTTCATAATTTTCTGTCAGAGCATGAGATTTTTTGTAGATGAGTTTGCCTAATGGATGTTAACCATGGTCTTTTTGTTGTGTTCAGTAATTCAAAGCAACTATTTTAGAATACTGCCATGATGTTTACAGAGCCCGTAGAGTATATTTATCTCCTCTCATGACCCAAAATTGTTTTTGTTGGTTCCATTTTATATATGATTGTTTCAGTTTTTTCTTTTATCTAATTATTTAATTATTTTTTTAAATTAGTAACAAGCTTGCTTCACATGTGAATCCCAGCTCCCTCCCCTGCCCCATACCAACCCTCCCAAGCCCTCACCCCATGCCCCCTTGCTCCCCAGTGGGGTAAGACCCTCCATGGAGGATCTCCAAAGTCTGTCATATTATCCCAGGCAGGGCCTAGGCCCTCCCCCATGTGTCCAGACTGAGAGAGCATCCCTCCATGTGGAATGGGCTCCCAAAGTCCATTTGTGTGCCAGGGATAAATACTGGTCTACTACCCGAGGCCCCATAGATTGCCGAGGCCTCCTCACTGACACCCACGTTCAGGGGATCTGGATCAGTGCCATGCTGGCCTCTCAGCCATCAGTCTGGGATCCCTGAGCTCCCCTTGATCAGGTCGATGTTTCTGTGGGTTTTACCAGCCCAGTCTTGACCCCATTGCTCATCACACCTCCCTCTCTGAGACTGGGTTCCAGGAGTTTAGTTCAGTGTTTAGCTGTGGGTGACTGCCTCTGCTTCCATCAACCACTGGATAAAGAAGCGAGGATGGCATATAAGGTAGTCATCAATCTCATTATCCAGGAAGGGTATTAAAGTCGCCTCTCCACTATTGCTTAGATTGCCAGTTGGTGTCATCCTTGTAGACCTCTGAAAATCTCCCTAGTGCCAGATTTCTCTTTAAACCTATAATGGCTCCCTCCATTATGATAGCTCTAATCTTGCTCTCTTCTATTCTTCCCCTCACTCAAGCTTCCTGCTTCCCCATGTCCTCCTCTCTGCTCCGCTTCTCCTCTCTTTCTCCCAGATCCCTCTCCCCTACCCCCATGCTCCCAATTTGCTCAGGAGATCCTATAACTTTGCCCTTCTCCGGGGTACCATGCATGTCTCTCTTAAGGTCCTTCCTGTTTCCCAGACTCACTGGCGGTGGGATTGTAGGCTGGCAATCCCTTGCTCCCGGTCGAAAATCCATATATGAGTGAGTACATACAATGTTTGTCTTTTTGTGACTGGGTTAGCTCACTCAAGATGGTTTCTTCCAGTGCCATCCATTTGCTTGCAAATGTCAAGATTCCATTGTTTTTTTCCACTGAGTAGCACTCCTTTGTGTAAATGTACCACATTTACTCTCTCCATTCTTCAAATGAGGGGCATCTAGGTTGCTTCCAGGTTCTGGCTATTACAAATAAATCTGCTATGAACATAGTTGAACAGATGTCGTTATTGTATGAATGTGCATCTTTTGAGTATATGCCTAGGAGTGGAATTGCTGCATCTTGTGTTAGAATGATTCCCATTTTCCTGTGGAATCTCCATACTTATTTCCAAAGGGGCTGTACAAGTTGGCACTCCCACCAGCAGTGGAGGAGTGTTCCCTTTCTCCACATCCTCTCCAGCATAAACTGTCATTGGTGTTTTTGATTTTAGCCATTCTGACAGGAATGAGATGGTATCTCAGAGTTGTTTTGATTTGCATTTCCCTCATGGCTAAGGATGTTGAGCACTTTCTTATGTGTCTTTCAGCCATTTTAGATTCCTCTATTGAGAAATCTTTATTTAATTCTGTGCCCCACTTTTTAATTGAATTATTTGGTGTTTTGGAGATTAGCATCTTCATTTGTGGATATAATTATATTTAGTTTCGTGGACAATTTAATTTGACTTTTGTTTTTTTAAAAAAATATTTTGGTTCAGAACATAAAAAAATAAAATCCCCATAAATTTTCAAATATCTTCATAAAACTTCTAATGCTCATGAAAACATTCAAAATATCCTTCCTTTACCATGAGATTGTACTTTGATTTAGTAGCATGGATTAACTATGATATAAATGTAGATTTCTAGCCAGAAGTAGTGGCATATACCTTTAATCTCAGCACTCTGCAGGCAGAGGCAGGAGGATCTCGGTGAGTTTGAGGCCTGTCTGGTATATACAGTGAGTTCTAGGACAGCCAAATCTGTTGTACAGAGAAACCGTGTCTTTAAAAAACAAAACAAAATTGTTGGTTTCTAGAGAAAACGGAGTGAGTGATTAAAATAATATATTAACAAATAGTTTCATAATATAAGAAGTATCAGAAAGTACAGTCTTTAATCATGATAAAACGCTATGTATACAGCATTTCATTAACTTGAAATGTTAAAAGGAAATTAGGAATAATGTAGTTTAGCTTTAAGTTTCTTTCTCTTACATTTTAAGTTTCATAAATTAGTACTGTATTTAGAGTACTCTACCTCACCCTCTCTGCCCTCCAACTCTTCCTGTGTTCCTCCACTCCCTCTCAAATCCATGACCTCTTCTTTAATTATTATCATGTATACCATATATACATGATATATATGGTATATATATATGATATATATATATATATATATATATATATATATAGAGAGAGAGAGAGAGAGAGAGTTTGGGACTGAATAACTCATTTGGGGCCCATCCTTAGAGAAGGCTGATTCTCCATGATTTAGTAGCCATTAGTTGCCTTTGGATCTTCATCTAGAGGTAGAATCTTGTATGATTACCCCATCTACACTGATGTATCACCTTGTGTTGTCATTGTTCTTTAGACAACACAAATGCTAAGATCTCATGGGTGCAGATTCCTCTCATATATTGAAAACACTCTCTCTGTGTTTAGCTGTGGGTGTCTGCATTACAGAGAGGGAGGAGTGATGAGCAAAGGGGTCAAGACCAGGCTGGAAAAAACCCACAGACACAGCTGACATGAACAAGGGGTTGCTCATGGATCCCAGACTGATAGCTGGGAAACCAGCATAGGACTTTTCCAGAACCTCTGAAGGAGGAAGTCAGTTTGGAGGTCTGGACAATCTATGGGGCCACTGATAATGGATCAGTATTTACCCCTAGAACATGAATGAACTTTGGAAGCCTTCTCCACATAGAGGGATACTCTCTCAGCCTAGACACACACTGCTCCAAATGATATGACAGACTTTGAAGATCCCCATGGAAGGCTCCCTGGGGATCAGAAAGGGGTTGGGATGGGGAAGTCAGTGGGCCACAGGGGAGGAGAGGTGGGAGAGGAAACTGAGATTGACATGTAAAAGAAGTTTGTTTCTAATTTAAATAAAAAATAAATTACAAAAAAAGAAAACACTATCTCAAGCAGGCCTTCCTGTCATCTGGCTTTTACAGTCTTTCTAGCAAGTCTTATATAATGTTCCCTGAACCTTAGATGCAGGGATTTTATTGTAGAAGTTTTAATTGTGGGTATGCATTACATGATCAGTTGATCTCTGCATTTTGACCAGTTATTGCTCTCCATAATGGTCTCTGTCTGCCACAAAAAAGGCCTCATTGATGAGGGGTGAGAGTGATACTTCTCTGTGGATATAGGGATAGATATTTGGGGATTACACTGGTTTAGGAAAGTGGCAATTGTAGGTTCTTCTCTAGGCTACATGGCCTCAACAGCCACAGGTAGGTGGCTAAGTTTATAGGACTGGGCATGATTTGCTTCCTACCAAGTAGTACTTAAGTCCAAATAGGCAGCCATTGGTTACCCCCCAAGATATAAGTATCGCTGTTTCACTCTTGGGAATATTTTACCATAATTCTCATTACTATGGTTCATAGGATTTACATATGGCTAGGACTCGTGATTGCATTCTCCCTTGTCAGCATGCATAACAACTTTGGATATTATGAGAGCTAGCCCTTAGAAAATAGGCTTCTAGGTCAGTTCCCGTTCAATTTTTCCAAGTCTTAAGTCTGAACTATATTATGTCTTCAGCAATAGAGTTTTCAATTATATGAGGCAATTAAGGGAAACTTCAGTATTCTCTGTTGTTTGAGGAGTTTCTTGAGCTCTTTTGATAACTCAATGTGAGGTTTCCTTTGCCTGATACTAGGGTTTTGTTGAGGTAATCTATGACGCTTGGAGGGAAAATTGTCATCCTAAGTGGTATAACTTAATTTAAATTATTTTTTATGTATTTCATATGTTTATATATACAGATGTACATATGATACATGTATTTTAAATAAGCATAATGTTTCCCTATGACTATTTGTAACAATAAGTCTTTCCGCTGCAGCTACCCAGGCCCTGGTGCCACATGGGCACTTTCTGCCAGGCTGCCCAAGTTCTGCCTGCTGCCGAATTAGGACCCCAAACAATACAGAGACTTATATTAGGTACAAATGCTGCTTGGCCAAAGACTAGGATTTTTCATCTGCTAGCTCAATCTTAATTATCATAAATCTATGTATTTATAAGACTTATGTTATAGGACGCCAGTGGAAGCGTCCTGTCTTCCTGGGCTCACGTGGTGACTCAGAAGGAAGAGAGCAGGAAGATGAATGAAAAAGGGAATGACTTCCTTCTTGCCCTTGTTTATATATGAGTCTCCCTGTTATGTCACTTCCTGCCTGCATCACCACTTCTTTACTACATTTCCCAGAATCCTACTTGACTCCTAGTCCCGCCTAACTTGCTGCCTCATTGGCCAAACAGTACTTTATTAATCATCCAATAAGACAAACACATACACAGAAGCACTTCACTCATCAACTATTCAATTATCTTTAGTGTTCTTTACTCCTCATCTTCCTATCTCTCTATTATTCTTCTTCCCCACTCTCCTCTCCCCAATTAAAGACTTCCCCTTTTTCCTCTTCATAATACCTGTGTCATACTGTGCCTTCTCTAAAACTCCCCCAACCTCACCATGGTCACTGTTTAATTTCCTGGTTTCTACTATTACTCTGGAGTATGTATTCATATTCAAATACTCAAAGATAGGATCTACAAATGAGAAAGAACATGTACCATTTGTCTTTCTTAGTCTGTTCTCTCAGAATAATATTTTCCAATTCTATCCATTACCTCTAAGTTTCACAATTTAATTTTTTCTTTTATTTTTGAGATTATTATTACATAATCTTTCCCTTTTATCCCTCCAATTCCCACCACATACACTTGCTGTCTTTCAAATTCATGACCTGTTTTTTCATTGACTGCTGTTATATAAATCTATGTATAGGTATACATATTTCTAAATATAACATGCTCAGTCTATATGTTACTTAAATGCATGTTTGACCTTTGATATTATTTAACCAATTAGTGTAGTCTTCCATTGGGAAGACTGTTTCTCCTACTCTCAGCATTCCTTAGTTGTCCTTAGTTGCCTATACTTCTTTGAGTATGGTTGAGGCCTTGTGGCCTTTTGCCCATCCACTTTGGCAAGTCTATTGTAGTTGCCCTTGTTCAGCTCTTGTTAAGGTATGTATGCTAGTGAGACTTTATGAGTGTAGCTCTGTGGGACCTTATCTTAGCTCTGCAGGGCCTTGTCTCTTATTTTAATCTGTTTCTGTTTATCTGTTTTGCCTCAGGGCTTTTAACATTTCTTCTCTGTATCTTACTTTCTTGCTGTCTCTGTGTCTGTCTGTCTGGAAGCTGCCTGGCCTCTGGCCTCAGGTGTGGACCCCCTTTCTCCCTAATTCTCTCCTCTTTCTCTCTTCAGCCTAGAGTTATCCTCCTACTTATTCTCTCTGCCTGCCAGACCTGCCTACCACACTCTTACCTAGCTATTGGCCATTCCGAATTTTATTAGACTAATCAGATGCTGTTGGCAAGCACAGCAGCACATCTTTTCATAATTACACAAATACAGCACAAACAAATACAACACATCTTTACATAGTTAACAAATCCAGCATATACAAATGTAACACACCTTTACACTGTTAAAGTAACATTCTACAGCATTAACGAATGTAACTCATCTTTGCCTAGTTAAAGTAATATTACATAAGGGTGCATAGTGAAGAGTTAAATTTATATTGGGGGAAGGGAAGAAAGACATGCTAGAGGACAAAATATGAGGAGTATTAAATAACACCAAAGACATTTAAAAGGAGTAATATGGAAACCTATTACTGTAAAAGCATTCTAAAACATACATACATACATACATACATACATACATACATACATACATACACACATACATACACACACATTAAAGGAGTTGAAATGTAGTTACCTTTTATGGGGCAAAATTTCCCCTTCTAAATACCAGACACTAAAATAAAAAGTCCAGTGCCAACAATAGGATACCAATTTTGGAATTCTTGGTCAGTGAGTGCCATAGACCTCCCTAAACATTACAGTATTTGTCACTGTTCTTGATTACCCTCTAGAACTTGATGAAAATGCTCTGTTGCTATAGATACCACATACTTTAGTCATTGAGAAGCCAAGTTGATACTGATATGGATGTTCTTTCCCTACTAGCTAGCTTACATGGTGCTGGAAGTGCTATGCATGATATAGAGCCCAGGTTCCTCTGGATTTTAAACATTCCATAGAGAAACCAGCTGTTATTTTAATGGATTTTCCTTTGTATGTGATTTGATGTTTTCCTCTTTGAAGCTTTTTGCTATCCTATATTTGTAATGAATATTTAATATTTTAACTATAATGTGTTGATGGGAGTTTCTTTTCTTGTCTTGTCTATTTGATGTTCTTTATACTTCTTGTATAGGTATGTCTTTTCTTAATTTGTGGGAGTTTTCACTTATCATTCTTTTGAAGAATTGGTCTTTTCCAATGACATAGAATTTTTCTCCCTATCCTAAACCTGTAATTCAAAGATTTTATTTATTAATGGTGTCCAAAGTTCCTTCAGATTTATTTAATATGTTTTTTTTTTTAATCTTTTATATTCTTTGCTTGATCTAGTATATTTTCATCTAGTATATTTTCAAGTCTTGATACTGTTTTCTACAGTTTGGAAATTTTGTTTTGTTGTTATTTCCTACATTTAGATGATTTCAAATCAGGTATGGATTACTGATAGGTCAGTCCTTCAGTTATTATTTATTAATTTTGGTTTGGATGAGCAGGGATGATTCCAATTCAATGGTAAGTAAGAAAACATGCAAATGTGTCAAACAGATTAATTTGTTTAGCCTGCTGTGGAAATTGTGTTATACAACTTTGTCTAGGTATGTGAGACTGGTATGGGCAGCTCATAGTCTTGAGTATTTCACCAGATGAGGCATAGGCAGATTATAAGCTGTGAAACTGAGACTATACCTGAAAGTTGGGGATACCATAGACAGGTGATATTCTACATCAAACTGAGTTGGTGCGCAAAGGTAAACCTGGAGGTTGGATATAGTATATCTAGGCTATGATCTGGGGTACTGACCATACTGGACTGGCGCATTGTAGTGGGAAATTACCAATACGGAGTCAGGTAGAAATATAAGGGTATTTAATAGGGAAAAGCCTTACTTACAGAGCAACCTAGCCAGCCGGCATGGCAGCAGTCTGTACGCAAGCCCAAAAAGAGAAACCAAAAGTGAAAAATGCAGTCACCCTACGTCCCCTGACCACGCCCTCAAAAGCTTACATGTGACCATGGCTAGGCCTGGGTTGGGATGGTGCAAGCCAGTTGGGTTCCATGGAACTCAATAAACTAGACCAACATACCAGCTGTACAAATTAGGGTCGGCATGGAATGT
This sequence comes from Cricetulus griseus, assembly GCF_003668045.3. NCBI lineage: Eukaryota > Metazoa > Chordata > Mammalia > Rodentia > Cricetidae > Cricetulus > Cricetulus griseus. The sequence continues at coordinate 42,020,529 of NC_048604.1, read as the reverse complement.
AGGTAGGCTAGGGTTTAGTGAAGTCACCAGAATGGGTTGGTATAAAGCATGTGTGATAAGAACCAAGCCTAGTGGGATACAATCCATGTGCTTCACCAGACCGGGTTGGTACTCAGGCTATGTGACCTAGACTTGGCCTATGGATTTCATTGGGTACATTTAGGCTATGGCTCGGGAAAAAAAAACTGGAAAAAAAGCACAAAATGTGCAAACTGGCCTAGATCTGGAGAAGGATATGGCACTGATGGGCCTAGATTTATACCTCTACCAGGTTACTGCTATATGTTTTTGAACGAATAATTTTTTCATCTGGGCCATAATAGTATTACATATAAAATAGAGTGTTATAGTTGTTCATTCACATTAATTCATACATAAAATAATTTTTCTTATGATTCATATATTATTCCACAAATATTTTTTGTCTGCCAGCATATAGCTTATAATGTAAACTAAAAATATTCACTATGTCTTTATTGTATTATTCTTGGCTTTAATTTTAGTGTATATCCTTTAAAGTGGTAAAATTAAATTTTATACATAATAAAGTTATTGAATACATTAAAACCAGGTTATCTTGCCCTTGCTCAGGAAATGCTGTAGATAAGAAGTTCTTTAATAATTCTAAACATCTAAAATTATTTTTAGAAAACTTTCTATGTCCAGGCATTGTCTTAGGAGTGAATAGTAATACACAGATAAGACCTCACTTCTTAGAGAGACTATATTATTTAAGAGAGAGAGAGAAGGGATATGAATAAGAAAACCAAATAATACAGCCTGGCCTTGGAGGCACACGCCTTTAATCCCTGCACTGGGGAGGCAGAGGCAGGATGATCTCTGTTTGTTCAAGGCAAGCCTGGTCTACGAAGTGAGTGCCAGTACAAGCTCCAAAGCAACACAGAGAAACTGTCTCAAAAAAATCAAAAACAAAAAATAATGCAAAATAATGAATAAAGACCAGGATAATCAAGACTTGGAAGGAATAGTTTGGAAGAATATTAAAGTAGCAAAGTCAATTCCACTTTGACTTATTAAGTTTGTGGTACTAATTAGCTATCCAGATGGAGAAGGTGATTAGGTAGTAGATTGATTTTCTTGGTAGAAGTCAGGACAGTACAGGCATACATGTGTCATTAATGTGTTATATCATGTAAAATAATGAGACTTGAATCCACATGAACACATGATTCCAGTATTTAGAGGATAGGGAGAATTGAAGTTATCAAATAAGAGGCAAGAACAATGCAGTAGAGTAGATTGTATCAACACAAAACACCTACAAAACAGAGAAAGGGAGAATACAGGATGTGGCTAAGGCAAGATATAGCCCCAAACAACTTATTCCTAAAACTAGGTACCACCTTCTTCATTATGCTGTGTCCCAATGGCTCATTAATATATTGAATTCATCATTCATTATGTAAGATTAGATTATGAACTGATCACAGACACCCACAGACCTGTGATTTCCTGATCTCCTAAACATTTATCAGACCAGTCAATATTAATCATCACATAAGAAAATGAAGACTGCCATAATGAGGGACACCAGCAGAAAGAATGCATTTTAAGGAACTGGGTATTGTAAGCTATGCCAAATTTTGTTGTTATAAGAATAAGAAATGAGAAATGGAGGCTTAAAGAGATGGCTCAGTTGAGCAATCATTGTTCATGAAGGGTAGCTGGATGTGATTAATAGCACCCAAATGGTGGCATACAAATGTCCATAACTACAGTTCCAGGGGACCTAGTGTCCTCTTCTAACTTTCACAGGCCTCAGATATTCAGGTGGTACATGTGCATAAATGAAAGCAAAACACTTATACACATAAAAAGAAAGTGGGAGTAGAGGAGAGAGGGGGAACTGGGATTGGAATGTAAAAAGAAATTAATAAAGTATATCTGAAAAACAATTAGAACTCGTGCTATATATGTATGTATACATACATATATATAATTTAAATTTTTAAAAATGCACAGAGAAATGATCCTTTTCACACTTGGCAATACAGATATTAAGGGGTGAAACAGGAAGCATCATTAATGTTCATTGAGAAGAGACTATGGAATAAGATATGCAGTTTTAAGAAAGTATGGTGAAGGAGAGGAAACAAGAGCTACAGCTGATTCAATAGAAGAGACCTGGTTTATTTCAGGATTGAAGATGTTAGAGCTTGACTTTTGTGGGAAGCAAATCAGTATGTAGAGAGATTTTTATACTGAAAGAGAAAGGGAAGTTAATTGTAATATCCAACTTCATGAATATCTGAAAGCAGTGGAGCCAGTATTTATCCCTAATGCACGAATGGGCTTTGGGGGCCCATTCCCTATGGAGGGACACTCTCTCAGCTTGGACACATGGAGGAGGACCTAAGTCCTACCACAAATGATGTGGCAGGCTTTGATGATCCCTGATGGGAGGCCTCACCCTCCTGGGGGAGTGGACTTGAAGGGGGTGGGGTGGGGGACGGTGGGAGGCATGGGAGAATGGAAGGGAGTGGAAACTTGGATTGTTATGTAAAACGGTGGTTTTTAATTTAAATAAAAATTTAGTTCAAAGAAAGAAGTTGGGGAGATTTTTATATACAACTGTAAGAATGAAGGACAAATATAGAAGAATAAGCGTGCTACTTAGAAAATTCCTTCCTAGATATTCTCATTTTCTCAGTAAAGTACAGTATGGTCCTCAAGCAAAGACCTCTGCTTGCCAAAAAGGAATAGAAAAAAGAAATAAAGTTATACTCATGGTCCATGAAACAGAGGTCCTACTAAGGAAAACAGAACACTAACTTGCTTAGATTTTGAACACATTATTTCAGCAGCCCGTAGATAACACCTTGATTGCAATCCATTGAACCTTATCTTAGAACCCTAACATATACAACCATAGGGTAACACATTTTTGTTAAAGTAATAGACTTTGTGGTGATTCCATAGGAAATAAATTACTTTCTTTTGCTCATTCCTCTATTATTTGCCTTCTATATGGCAGGCAAAAAATGAATTTTGTAAGCTTGAATTAGCCAGTATGATAACAACTAGCCACATAGGGTAAATAATCATTTCAAATGTGTCTCATCTGCTATCCATGGAAAATACACACAGAATCTTGAAAATTTTATATAAAAATGTCAAAAAGTTATTTCTTCAGTTTTAATGCTGACTTTATGTTATAATGACAGTATCTTTTAACATTTTAGATTAAGTAAAGTAAATCAAAGTGTAATTTCATGTTTCACTTTATATTTTACTGTGGGTCCAAAAACTTAAAGTAATTTATAAAATTCACATTATTTTTATATTACTCAGCACCAATATAGTAGATGAGTAGAATACTATTTCTATATATCAAATCATCCAGTTTTATCCTACCATACCTGGAAATTAGTTTGAACACCTTAACTTGAACTTATAAGATTTTGCATTTCTCTTGTTCTGAAGTCCATCAGTCTTAGCATTTTTCTTTTTCTACTTCATTATAAACTCATTTCTGCTCAGGGTCTTTCTAAATATTGTTCAATAGCCCCAGGAACTCTTCATCACTCTCTGTATCTGATTGAAACTTCACATTCTTCTAAGTTCAAATGTCATGCCATGACTTTTTTCTGTTCCCTACTTCTTAGCACTACATTCCTTTTTCTTAATTGTGCTTTTCATAAGTAATATGATGATTTTATTGTTGAAAATGGCCAGTTTGCAGCTAGTGAGATGGCTCATAAGTTAAGAGTACTGGCTGCTCTTCTAGAAGACCTACGTTTGATTCCCAGCACCCACATGGCAGCTCAGAAACTTAAATAAGTCTGGTTCCAGTTGATCCAGCACCATCTTCTGGCCTCTATGGGCACTATACACATATGGAGCACATACAGTTGCAGGAAAATAACCATACACATAAAATTTAGTATTTAACAAATTATTAATGCAGTATATGCACTCCTCAAAGGAGGAGTAAACCCTTCCTTCCCCAAGTTGCTTTTGATCAGTGTTTTCTCACAGCCACAGAAAGCAAAACAGGACATCTAGAATCTGCAATAAAATCTTTAAACCTTTGAGGATAATGCATTGGGATAAAAATAACTTCCATATTCAAAGATATATTTCCATTTTTTCTTGAATTTTGTTAAATAGTTTTCTGGTGACTCATTTTCATTTGTCCTATCTAATGCAGTTTCAGTTTTCCCAGAGAGAAGACACATGGGACTAGAATGAAAAATTACAGAGAAAGATGACATTACTGTGGTCTGAATGCCTCCTCTATTCTTAATATTCAAATCTATTTCCCATTGTAAAACCATTAAAAGATGACTTCAAGAGGTTATAAAATATTATGAATGGGTAATTCTGTTTACCATATGAGTTAATTTTGGGCAGGATGAGTCCATAATGAAAGGATAATTCAATCAAGTTGTATTGAATGTATACCCACTTCCCTTTCTTTAAACAGAAGATGTATTTACTTTATTTATGTAGGTATTTTGCCTGTATGTGTGTCTGTGCACCATGTGCATGCACTGGCCACAGGGTCCAGAAGAAAGTGATGGATATCCTGGAATCAGAGTCACAGATGGATGTTAGATAGCATATGGGTTCTAGGAAAAGAACCTAGGTCCCAACATCTAAACCATTTCTCCAATCCCCCACTTACCTTTCTCATCTTGTTGTAATACACCATGGAAGCTCTTAGCAGATTCTAATGCCATAGTCTTGGATTTCTCACGTTCTAAAATGGTGAGCCAAATAAATTTTTGTTGCTGATAAATTGCACACTTTGTGACATTTTGTTATAGGAGCAGAAAATGGACTGAGGCTAGAATAGCACAAATGGACCAAGAGGAAACATTTCTACCATCAGCTAGTAACTTCAGTTTCCTACTAGTTATGTTTGTACTTATGAGTTCTACAGTCCCCTGAGTCCCTCCCAAATCCATGCCTATCTGTTAATTAGTTAATTAGTTAATAATTCTTGGGAACACCCAATATATAGGTTTGGCAATGCCATCTTGTCTAGAAGGTGGCAGTTTGCAGCCCTTCCATGGATCTTCTGTTTCTCAAATTCTTTCCTCTCCCTCTTCCCCAGTGTTCCTCTGGACTATGATGGGGTTGGGATTAATGTCTTCCTTAGACTAAGCATTCAAAATATTCTCAATAACTACAAGGATTCAGTTAGAGGCCTTTCTTGTAATCATGGGTTAACAGATGTGAGTACACTGTTACAAAACATCAGGTTGGAAAGACAGTAGGAGTCACTATTTACAATTTGGCTGATGGAAAAGGCAAAGCTTAGGGAAAATTCAGGCAGCCTCAAATCTATCTGCAGCCATTCTGTACATCCTGTGTTAGGGCCTTGTGCAATCCATCACATTCCAGTGAGTAGGCCCAGTGGTGAGAAGTATTTGCACAATCTGTCACTTTCCCCTCCCTGCTGCAGGTGAAGCTATCCAGAGATACAAGTGCACTCAAGAATGTTAGTTTTGTAACACCAAGATGAAATATTATGTCCCTTAGTGTAAAGTTCAGCCACACACAGGTATATTGTCCCATGATTTCTGCATACCCCTGAGCCATACTTCTGGAATCCAGTTGTTGAGAGGGAGGGGGGATGAGAAAAGCAGTCAAAACCATGCTGGAGAAACCTACAGAACCAGATGATCTGACCTAGTGGGAGCACATGGACCCCAGTTGTAAAGCTGGGGAACCAGCATTGGACCAAAACAAGCCCTCTAATTGTGGGTGACAGTTAGGAGGCTTGGGAAGTTTATGGGGCCTCTGACAGTGGGACCAGTATTTATCCCTAGTGCACAAATGGACTTTTGGGAGTCTATGCCTTATGGAGGGATACTTTCTCAGCCTAGATACACAGCGGAGGACCTAGGCAGTCCCCCAAATGATGTGACAGATTTTGATGATTCCCCCATGGAAGGCCTCACTATCCTTGGGAAGTGGATAAGCGGTGGGTTGGGGGGTCGTTGGGGGGTATGGGAGGATGGGAGGGAGAGGGAACAGGGGATTGATATATAAAATAAGATTGTTTCTAAATAAAAAAATTATAAAAAAAAGAAATGTAGGGTTTTTTGCCTGGCAATCTTAAATGACCTTAAAGTGAATTTTCCTACCTTCCAACAGTTTCTGACATAAAGTTAACTTTCTCGTTAGCATTTTAATAGCTCAAAAATGCACCTTCTACACAGAAGTGAGTTACAATCTGCATTTAAATAGGAATGTTGTAAAAGAAGGCAACATAAAAATTACTTATGTTAGAAAAAGAAGTTTTCTTGGATTTTATTTTTGTGTTTGCCTTGTAGCATAACCTTTTTATATCTTCTTAGAAGAAGATTAAAGCCCTTATTTTTGAAGTTACTGAATTCTCAAGAAACAGTTAATGGAATCAGTTCTCTAATTGGAACACGAACAGTCTCATGTGGTATCAGAAAAATACTACATTTGATATGATTATTTCAGAATCAATATTGATCTGCTTGTTTCAACTTCAAAATACCAAACACTGTGTTAAGCCTTCTAGCTTCTTTGTGTTATCTTTAGATACCATATAGATGTATCAGACACAAGAGAGTTTAGAGTAGAATATGTCATTACTAGGTGATGCTTCTTACTAAGCCACATGAAAACCCAATTACACAATTCCTATATACTTGACTCTTTTGCCTTAGGCAAATTCTTGTCCTCTGCTCCAATGGTCCCCTTAGCCCATGTGCATATACAATTTATCTCTATCACAAGACCCAAAGTATTTCCACTTTTGCTTGCTGAACTCTGTACCTGCTGCACTCCTGGTGTTCCCAATGAGACTGCTGAATTTACATGTGTCTTTTACCATATGCTAAATCTTTAGCTTTATCTAGGCATTTAATTTCTCTGTACTTCAAGATCTATTTCTAGAAAGTGGACATAATGACAATACTGCTTCATAGGAGTCTGATGAAGATGAAAAGTAACAAGCATATAGTGTATTTTGGTGTAATTGCCAGCAATGGATATAAGCCATTATTTTAAATTGTACTACTAATGCTTACTTTTACTGTTTTCTAAAACCAGCCTTCTAAATCACTTGTGTTTATTAAAGCAATTCCCTAAAGCATCCTCCTTCCACACCCTTCCTAGATTAAAGGGGAGAGTGTACCACTTCTACCTGTTTAATTTGGTTCTCATTGTCATAAGGAAGACACCAACCATATTAAAAGAGAGCTTTGATTAGTGCAATTAAAATTCTAAATATAATATATTAAAATGCAGTAGGATATCAAAATTTTTTCTTTAATAAGCCCTCTATTTCCATCAATACCAATACATGAATCACTATTTCTTCAGTTTGTTCCCAATGTCCAATCCTAAGTCTTGCTATCTACCCTCCAAATTGAAAGTTGTAGCAGTGTCTTTCTCCTTTCTTCCACATCCACAATTAGCAAGTCCTTGGTGAGCACTTATCCCTATACTAACATATCAGGAGTAAAGAGAGTTCTTAAGAAACAAAATCATTCTTATCCAGATGCTCTCTCTATAAAAAACAAAAAAGCCAAAACACATAAAATCAATCCACTACCACTTTATTGATTGCTGATGAAGAAATTGCAGGGAATACATCACCCTTTACAATAGCCACAAACAACATAAAATATCTTGGGGTAACACTAACTAAACAAGTTAAAGACCTGTATAGCAAGAACTTTGAGTCTTTAAAGAAAGAAATTAAAGAATATACCAGAAAATGGAAAGATCTCCTATGCCCATAGATTGGGAGGATCGACATAGTAAAAATGGCAATTTTGCCAAAAGCAATCTACAAATTCAATGCAATGCCCATCAAAATACCAGCACAATTCTTCACAGACCTTGAAAGAATAATACTCAACTTTATAGGGAAAAACAAAGGACACAGGATAGCCAAAACAACCCTGTAAAATAAAGGAAATTCCAGGGGCATCACCACCACTGACCTCAAGCTCTATTATAGAGCTATAGTCCTGAAAACAGCTTGGTATTGGCACAAAAATAAACAGGTAGACCAATGGAATTGAGTTGAAAACCCTGATATTAACCCATACACCTACAAACACCTGATTTTTGACAAAGAAGCTAAAATTATACAATGGAAAAAGAAAGCATCTTCAACAAGTGGTGCTGGCATAACTGGATGCTGGCATGTAGAAGACTGCAGATAGATCCACGTCTATTGAATGCACAAAACTTAAGTCCAAACAGATCAGAGACCTCAGCATAAACCCAGCCACACTAAACCTCTTAGAAGAGAAAGTGGGAAGAACCCTTGAACAAACTGTTACAGGAGATGCCTTCCTAACAAACACCAGTAGCACAGACACTGAGATTGACAATAAATAAATTGGACTTCTTAAAACTGAGAAGCTTCCGTAAGGCAAAGGACATAGTCAACAAGACAACCCAACATCTGACAGGGGCTGATTTCCAAAATTTACAAAGAACTCAAGAAGCTAGTCACCAAACCAACAAATAATCCAATTAAAAAGTGGGATACAGAACTAAATAGAGAATTCTCAATAGAGGAATCTAAAATGGCTGAAAGACACTTAAATTGCTCAACATCCTTAGCCATCAGGGAAATGCAAATCAAAATGACTCTGAGATACTATCTCACACTTATCAGGATGGCTAAAATAAAAAACACCAAGGACAGTTTATGCTGAAGAGGATGTGGAGAAAGGGGAACACACTCTGCCTTTGCTGGTGGGAGTGCAAATCGTACAGCCACTTTGGAAATCAATATGGCAGTTCCTCGGGAAAATGGGAATCAGTATACCACAAGATCCAGCAACTCCACTCTTATAATACACCCAAAAGATGCAAGGACATCTGTTCAACTATCATACAACAAGGACATCTGTTCAACTATGATCATAGCATCAACTATCATACAACAAGGACATCTGTTCAACTATGATCATAGCAGCATTATTTGTAATAGCCAGAACCTGGAGGCAACCTAGATGCCCCTCAATTCACAGGCAAATGGATGGAACTATAAGAAACTCTCCTGGGTGAGGTAACCCAGTCACAAAAAGACAAACGTGACATGAACTCAGTCATATATGGATTTTAGACATAGAGCAAAGGGTTACAAGCCTGCAACCCACACCACCAGAGAAGCTAGGAACATAAGAGAAACATACATGTTCTCCTGGAGAAGCAGAAAGGGAAAAGATCTCCTTAGATAATTGGGAGCATGGGCTGGTGGGAGAGGGAGTTAGGAGAAACAGAAGGGAAGAAGAGGAGGGAAGAGGAGGACATGAGAGAGCAGGAAGACTGAGTCAGGGGAAGAATAGAGGAGAGAAAGTAAAGAGATGCCATAATAGAGGGAACCATTGTAGGTTTAATGAGAAATATGGCACTATTGAAATGTCCAGAAATCTACAAGGATGACACCAACTAAGAATATAAGCAATAGTGGAGAGGCTACCTTAAATGCCCTTCCCCGATAATGAGATTGACGACTTCCTTACATGCCTTCCTAGAGCCTTCATCCAGTAGCTGATGGAAGCAGAAGCAGACACCCACATCTAAACACTGAGTTGAACTCCTGGAATCCAGTTGTAGAGAGGGTGCAAAGGGGTCAAGACCAGACTGGAGTAACCCATAGGAACAGCTGACCTGAACAAGGGGGAGCTCATGGACTCCAGGCTGATAGCTGGGAAACCAACATAGGACCAACCTGAACAACCTGAACATGAGTGTCATTGAGGAGGCCTGGGCAATCTATGGGGCCTCTGGCAGTGGATCAGTATTTAGTATATGAATGGACTTTGGGAGCCCATTCCACATAGAGGGATACTCTTTCAGCCTAGACACAAGGAGGAGGGATTAGGCCCTGCTCCAAATATGATAGACTTTGAATATCCCCCATGGACTGCCTCACCCTCCCTGGTGAGCAGAAAGGGGATGGAGTAGGGGGTTGGTGGCAGGCAGGGGAGGAGGGGAGGGAGAGGTAACTGGGATTGACATGTAAAACATTTTGTTTCTAATTTAAATTTAAAAAGGAAAAAATGAGAAAAAACAAATTGCATTTGCATGAGATTTATGTGATAGTATTAGAAAATTCTGCAAGAAAGAGTACTTGCTTAGTTAACATTCATTAGCCACATTGCCACTAGTCTTTTTTTTTTTTTTTGTCTATTGCTATAGCTCCTTTCCTGTAACTTCAGGGCCTCATTAATTATTTCCTCTAGTCCCGTCTTGAAATAGAAGCTCAGAAATTGTTTATCAGTTGTACACGTGGAAGGAGAAAGGAAGGAAACTGGGACTTTAAATTCAAGAAACAGATATTCTTGGATTGAGAGACTGTTCAGCAGCAAGAGAGCTCACTGCTCTTGCAGAGAGCCTGAACTGATTCCCAGTACTCATGCCAGGAAGCTCAAAAGCACCTGTAATTCTTATTCCAAGGGACTCAATGCCCTCTTCTGACCTTTGTAGTCCCCCTCCCAACACCTACACATACACAAACATGTACAGGTACACAAACACACACCTACAGCTACACCTACATTATATGTACATGTATACATGCAAACACATACACATATACACACATTCACATGAACACATACACAATGAAAGTTTTAAAATGATTAAAAAGTTTAGAGTCAGTTAGAGCAGACCACCTGTAAATATGAATAAATAGCAGTTATGCCAAATTTTATTTTTTCTCCTTCACTCCCCAAGATCCAGCACATATTATTTGTACACTTACATGCCTAATTCACAATTTTTTGTAGACTTCATCTTGTTTTTTGCTTTACTCTTAATTGTTTGTCAATGAATAACACCAATAACATCTTTTCACTGACATGTTCTCTGATCATTCCTTACTTTGCATATTTTTTTAGTATTTACACATGCCTTTTTATCACAAATGACATTGAACAAGGTTTCTTTTTTTGTCATCCTTCCAGATGTAATATAAGCTCAAAACTGATCAAGACATTACTGATACATGTAGTTCTGAAACTGACAATAGTGTCTGGCATACAGTTAAATATTCAACACTTGGCTAATGGAAAAAGAAAAAATGAATCAAATATTCAACAAATAATTTTGACAAAAGCACCAAAGAACGCAAAAGCAAATATAAGAGTGATTATTAAGTTATGTAGAATGTTCTCAAGTGCCAAGGTAAAATCCTGTTTTTCTTGGTTAAAATTTCCCACACTTTAGTGAAACTCCTCTTTTGTTTTGGTAAAATATTATTAAACAATTTGACTGTCCTTAAAGTTGCCATCACCATTGCCTGTTGTGGCAGACTCCATGAAAATACAGCACAGATGGTTATATGAAAATGTGAATATATTATCACTTGTAACATACTGAATGAGAACATGCATAATTAATAATAACAAACATGAGTTGATGGAATATTTTTATTAATCTTTTGTAGGGAAAACTCATTGACATTTTAACTGAGTGGGAGTACAGAACTCTATGCTCTTAGTTAAATTTTGACTAATTATACTTATTCCATAGTAATCAATGGAATAACATACAAGAAAGTTAATTAAAACAGTTGACAAGGAAATGTTTAGAATATCTAATTTCTCCAGCACACTGTTTGGCTAAAATAATGCCAAAACAAAAAGAATGCTGTTTTGTAAAATTTGGCCTAAATTTGACCCACTGCATCTAGTGTTAAAACTACTAGGTGTTCATTCAGATTTTCCTGGTTTTCTAAGAAAAAAAATGGATGGATTGCAATAGCAAAATCATTCAGTGTAGCAAGCATTTTACAGTCACCACATAATCAGTTACTTTGGTGTTTGTCTTCATTCTGTATCTCTGAAGGATCCCACATCTATTTACATAAGCCTCCTTCAAAGCCAGAATTCTACTGAATCGAGATTGGGGATGTTGTTTGTAGTGTGCCATAAATAGACTTGCATGCTACTATATTTTGAGCAGATGATCATAAACACATCCTCATGTGAAGGCAACAGATGTAAAGAAAAATGCTATATTTATTTCAAACCCAGAGAAAAATGCCAGTATCAGTGCAAGTGTGTGCCAATGATTATACACATTCTTTTGCTGACAGCTTGGTGTATAAAGCTGCCGAAGTGCAGAATCAGCAAGTTTCACCCAGAGACACTCCACATTGATAGAGAATATTTGAGTCAATAAATGAAATCAACTAGAAGTTTTAGTGTCAGTTACATCTTTCATCAGATGTTTCTTTGCCTCTTAATACACTTTTTTCTTACATTGGTAGACAGTTAATCAGAATTAATATAAAACGTTAACATCAGGTTATTTCTGCTTTTAACTTGTTATAAAGCAAGATTTATATGGAAAGGAGGAATAATATATAGGTATTTCATTTCACAAGTTGTGTAAGTTCGCCATTTTGTTCAAAACATTTATATTCTGGGTATCTACTGTTTATTATAATCTTTCTTCCTTTTTGAAAATTCCACACATGTATACAATGCATACAATTGTATCTATACCCCCTTTTCCCCTCCAACTCCCCCCATTTTTTCTCCCAAATGTCCCCTCACAAATACATGTCTTCTATTTTTGATAATCCATTAAGTTTAGTTAGTACTGTCCATATGTGCATGGGTGTTGAGCCACCCACCAAAGTATGGAAAACCTAACAGTGGCCATATCGTCCATAAAACAAAATGATTCTTCCTTCTCAGAAGCTAGAAACTGCCAATAGCTCCTCTGGAAGACACATGAGACATAGGGAGTACCATTAACTCAGTATTTTACAATCTTGTATTAAAAATATTTGAAATGAAAAAGTCTCCTTTTTCTTTTTCTCTTAAGTGCCTCAAATAAAGAGAACTTTTAATTTTAGAGAAATTATTTTATTTGATCATTTGGTTGACTGATCCTCAAATCTGTCTGTGTTATATACAAATTAAAAGCAGTTGTTGACAATAGGACCAGTAGTAGACTGTTATGGTTTGAGTGCTGTTGCTCCAGGTCTATGTACTTGGAGATTTTTCCACAGGGTGATGGTACTAGGCTATGGGAACAATGAAAAGATGGAGACTACTAGAAAGTCATTGATTACTTGGAAAGCTGCCCTCAAAAGGCATTCAGATGTACCCCGTCTGACTCTTGAGTCCCCAAGAGTGAATTCATTTTTTAACATTATTTTTATTAATTAAATTTTCATTTATTTTACATGCCTACAGGCATTTAGCCACCCTTCTCTCTTCCCATTCCCTTCCCCCTCTGCCCTTTGCCCCCCCTCCCCAGAAACCACCCTTCTTCTCTTTCTGTTCAGAAAGGTACAGGCTTCCCATTGCCTTTCGATAAAGCATGGCAAATCAAGTTGAGGTAGGACTAAGCTCCTCCCCTTGTATTAAGGCTGGGCTGGGAAATAGGTTCCCAAAAGCCAGCTCAAGCATTAGGGGCAGGCTTTGATCCCATTGCTAGTAGTCCACAAATAGATAAAGTTGCACAACTTACACATACATAGAAGGCTTAGGTTGAGCCAATGCAGGCTCCCTAGCTGTTAGTCCAGAATCTGTGAACTCCTGTGAGCCCAGGTTAGTTGTTTCTATGTGTTCCCTTGTGATGACTTTGACTTCCTCTCATACAATCCTTCCTCCCTCCAAGAGTGAGTTCTTATACAGGAAATATTACTGTCCACCCTGCTTCCTTGTTTGAAGCATGATCCTTCTTTTGCACACTGTTTCATACTCTCTACTGATAAGAGGTGGCACAGTGAAATAATGGTTCTTAACCTAGCCTGTGCTATGCCATTTGGACTTTGAACATTTGGAAATATGAGGTAAATGAGCCTCTAATCTCTATGAAATTAACCTGTGCTAAGTGTTTCACTACAGCAATGAAAGCTAACACCAGTCTCTATTCTATTGTGTAGCTCTGAAAGTACTTACTGAGTATTCATAGTATAATTTGTTGATTTAATGTTCCAGGGTTACTGAGTAGTACAAACCCTTGACCTTTTCCAAGACCTTGATTTTCTCATTTATTAATTCCAGGCAACCTATAACGTCTGTGGAAAATTTTAATTGAAAGTTCCTTAAAATTTATTTTTAATTATGTATATGAGGGAGCTCTATGTACACATATGCAGATGCCCACAGAGGCCAGAAGTGGACATTAGAACCCCTGGACCTGAAGTTACAGATGGTTGTGAGCTGGCTGACAGGGATGCTACAAACTGAACTTGTGCCCTATGGAAGAACAGCAACCATTCTTAATAACTCCATCCCCCAAGTTCTTATATACTATACCAACGTTCTACAACCCCTCCAGCAATCTCATAATAAACTCTGCATATTTACACATATGCTTCATCTATATAGGATTTCTTCTTTTACTTGTCTAAAGACCTTAGGGGTTTACATAACATGCAACACAATTGCAATGCAAAGCTACATTTACATCAGAAATTTAAAAGCAGTACGTCTTCCTTAATTTGCAGGTATGCTGCACTGGCCAATTTTTTCAGCAATGGTTTCCTAGAACTTGTATCATCGTTAAGCATTTAACATTAAGGTGTTTTGGACTGGAGGGTTTGTTCAGCCATTAAAGCCTAGGCTTCCAACCAAAACAATAATGTGTTTTAAATTCACTGATAGCAATCATTCATTCAATATGGGGATCTTTATGAAGTTTGATCAAGATGTCCCATTAGTCTATTCAAATTATCACTTTCACAATTAGGTTGAACAACTGCCACAGGCTTTTGCTGGACAGAAAGAGTACAATCTACTTAAAAGCAGAAATGGCTGGGAAATCCTTGTGGAAATGGTGTCACTGAGAAAAACGGCAGCGCATGATTGCCAGGAGAAATGGAATCAGACAGAGGATTTCAACTGAAACTGGGGAGAGACATCTAGGGGCAAACATAGGTAAACAGTGAGCAGGAGGATTGCTGGTGACAAGCCTTTTCTTCCCACCCCCTCTTCCTTCCCAATAAGCTTATCTCTTGCTTAAGTCTGGTCTCAGCACTGTAATGCCTCATGATACTTTGGGACACCACCCAGCGGTGGTGTCCTGTCTTAGTGACCAGCTGGGTGTGGAGAGACACACTGTTTACTTGGACTGTCTATCCAACTGAGCCACCAGAGCAGGGTCAGACTTGAAAGAAATCCAGGGCAGCAGTCTGACCTGACAGATCACTGGAGTCCTCAGCCCCAGAGTTCAGCCAGCCTTGCTGAGGGAAGTGTAAACCTCAGCTTGGTCCAGAGAGAGTCACAACCCAGAACCTTAACTGAGGACAACATCATGGCTCAGCCCACTGGGGGGAGGGGGAAGCAGTGTAAAAGTGATTATCCAGATTCAAGCCCTAATAACTCTCTGTGCAGAATGCCACCAGGGAGGTAGATGTTCCTTTCTCCTTAAGTACGTGGCAGACCTGTGACAAAGACAAGCAGAAGAAAACAGCTAGATAGGGAAAAACTGTGGTGAGAGTAGGGAGGACTAAGGAAAAGGGAAAATGAGGATATAGGAAAGGGAAGGAATTTAATTTGGAAGACTGGCAGCATCCCCTCCAGGAATTGTCAGTACTGCAGCTGCACTCTTAACTATTTTTTCTTGTCCTTAAGGAGACATCTATGGATAAGATTCAAGTAGTTTGAAAATAAATGACACTAAGCAGCTTTTTGATTCCGTGGGACTATCCTTTCCTCTGTTCCTGTTTTTCTTTTGCTATTTTGTGAGCAGGTCCATTATCTAGAGGCAAGGCAGCTGACAAAGTGTACTGACCTTGTCTCCTCCAAGCCCTAATTATTCTCAGGAGAATGACATTTTGAATCTGTTATGTCAGGGAGTGAAAAACAAAAGAATGAAAGTTTGCTGTCTGTGATCTCCGATAATGTTCCAGATACAGTTTTGATCATTTCAATAAAACACACTAAAAAAGATAGACTTGTGGGGATGCTAAAAATGGAACTAGTAGAATAGTAGTGAAATAAGAAAATGCAGAGGGTGTTTAATTGGGGAAGGGGAGGAAAGTTAGTAGAGAAAAAGATAGACAGAAGAGGAAAAAAATGATGTTTAACAAAACATGAGGAATTGTATTACTTTTATTTACCTAAAATTATATAATACATAAGAGTATAATCACAGCATATATATGTGTGCATATATAATGTAGATGTAGTGTATATATAATACATATGTAGTGTATATAAAGAGAGAGAGAGAGAGAGAGAGAGAGAGAGAGAGAGAGAGAGAGAGAGAGTGTGTTTAAATTACATTATGTCACTTGGGCTAATAATTCATCCCCCAAAAGTCATAGACCATCTGACAGGAATTTCCAGTGCCAGCCATGAGAAACCTTTTCAGTTGTTGGTCAGACTTTCCAAACTACACAGGCCATTACTGTTGCACTTGGTTGCATTCCAGAGGCAGAAGTAACTCCATATTCCTGAAGACACCATGCATTTTGAACACAGTACTTGGTATACTTGAGCTGTATGTGACCTGAAATTTTCATTCCTGGGGACTAAAAGGGACTCTCTAAACACCAAAAGAGGTTAGCAACCAATAGTTCTACCAAGCTGTGATATATACAAACCACAACAATACCTGTATGGTAAGATCACCCTAAAGGTGCAATATAGCATTCATATATTGCTGTAAACATCGGTCTAATTAGACTTAAGGCATGATCAATAGGTGAAAAATTGTGCCTGGTACTGAAAACTTAGCCAACCCAAGGCTAGTAAAGTCATGAATATTAGCCGAAAACTTACTACTTCCACTTTACTAAATAAGCACAGGTAAGTATAGTTCTCACCTCTCCTCAAAGAAGCTTTCTTTGTAGCAGCTTGAGACCATTTCAGAAAACCACAACTGGTCAAAATACAGACAGCAGTTGATCATAAGTTGCCTAGCCCCAGTTGAGGCACCTAAGGACTACTCTTATAAACTAAGGCTCAGAGAACATCAAGGCAAAGGGGGTGGGAATATTGTAAGAGCCAGAGGACCAGGAAGTCTGCTGTGAGATTGCATGTTCTAGAAGTGACAGGGAAGTTGCCCCACTCAACAAGATCTGAATAATGACAATACTAGTAGACAGGATAATGCTGGAGGTGGAAATATCATGGGGCCTCAATCCTAAAAAACTACAGGCAACTGAACCCCCTAATTGGCTATCTAATTCCAAGGAGTCATCCGTAAAATCATATAAGCAACACTAAATGGCCTCAGCTGGTTGTATTTGTACACTTACACATTTGAGAAGGAATGATGAAGGACCTGGGAGAGGTGATAGGGAGGAAAGGGAAGACAGGAGAATAATGCAATTATGTTTCAATGAACTGTTTAAAAGACAGCAACAAAAACATAACTAAAACACAAGCCCTCCTCCCAAGAAATTTGTTCAAGAGATCTCTACTACCTGATGCTCTCAATAATAGCACTAGCAAAATCTGTGAATATCTTGCTTATTTTTCTGTTTCATTTTTATTTATTGAATGTGGGCTTTCCAATAGAATGGGAAGTCCATAAGGACAGGAGTTATTAACTGTCTTATTCTTGAATTTCTATTCTGTGGTCTAGAAGAGCACCTGGATATAGAAGGTACTCAATAAAAATGTGCTGAATGAATGAATGGTAAAACTGACTAAGCAGGCAGACAAACCTTAAGAAAGACAGGGTCAAGAATACCACAAGAAACCCCACAGAATCAAATAACTGAGACTTACTGGGGCTCTCAGAGACTGAACCAACAACCAGGGAGCCTTCAATGGTTTGACATATGTTACAGTTGTGTACTTTGGCTTTTTTGCGGGACTCCTAACAGTGGGAACAGGGACTGTTTCTAACTCTTTTGCTGGCATTTGGGAACCTATTCCTCATACTGGGTTGCCTTGTCCAGCCTTCATACAAGGGGAGGTGCTTAGTGTCACTGCAACTTGATATGCAATGTTTTGTTGCTATCCATGGGAGCCCTATCCATACCTGAATGGAAGCAGAAGCAGAGGAGTAGAAGTAGTGAGGGTGGGAGCAGAGGAGAGGTGGGAGGAGGGGCTGGAAGGTAAGGAGGGAAGGGAAACTGTATTGATGGGGTGTAAAATAAATAAAAGACAGAAAGAAGGAAAGAGAGAGGAAGGAAGGAAAGAAGGAAGGTATAAACTGATGAGGGAATTCCTTCTGTGTATATATTTGTCTTTTTTGTTGATAAATAAAGCACTGTTGGCCAATATGAAAGCAAGATAGGTGGGGCTAGGAGTCTGTGAGGATTCTGGGAAATGTAGTAAAGAAGAAGTTACCATGTGATCCCATGAGGAGAGGAAGTATGCTGCTGGCTTCCTCAATAAGATAAGTCTTTATAAAATATATAGATTAATGGTTATGGTTGATACTTAAGACAGAGCTAGCAAATAAGAAATAATTATTAGGTAGTTCCAGTAGCATTGTACCTAATATAGGTCTCTATATGCTATTTGTGGACCCTAATGTGGAGGCAGAACTCAGGCTGCTGGCCTAAAGAGTTATCATTAGCGTAAACCAGTAGTGTCTAAATCCCTATGTTATTTGATATCTTCATATCTCCCCAACTTCTCAGTCTGTTCTTCCCCAGTCTTTGAATTACTTTCACCTACTATGTCCCACCTACCTCTTACCCCAGAGAGTATTTTGCACCATTTCTTTTCTGTGACTTCCTGTTTTCTTCTCTCATGCTTTAGCAGCCTTTTGTATTTGAGGTCTTAGTCTAATGAATAGCTAAATGAGTAGTGCTGGGCAATCACATCTAGTCATACCAAAATAATTTAAGTAGACTCACTACTCAATTTTCTCTTTCATTGTACAGAGTGTCTTTCTTCAAATACAATGTTTCTGATCATCTGTAATTATATATTTACTTCTTTATTATTTTGCTTCAATGTGATGTCCACAAAGACTTAAAATTCTGTCTCGTTTTACTTGGTATCCCCTTAAAACAAACACCATCTTTGGTACAGTGCTAACAACTGAATAATTGCTGATTTCATAGTAAAGAGGAAATGAATTAATTGCCAGTATTCTTTCTTTACATTTCACCTTGAAGTCTGACATTCCTATTAGGCTGCCTGCCCTTGAACTTTGAATTAGAAAAGTGTGGATAACCCCAGTCACACTGAGGTGATCTGAATTGAAGATTACAAAATAATACATTTTTAAAGGGAGAGAAACACTTTGAGTTCTATCTGTTATGCTCAAAATATTTTCTGTGCAAAAGTGGACTTTCCTTATAAATGCATCGCTCTTACAACCTCTGTAAGGACACATTCTTTCAAAAATCCCAATTGAAAATTCTTTAATGGGTGCTACAGAGTCCTTTAGGAGCATGGTTAGCTATGCCTAGTGAGACATTTGAACTGAGTCACTGTGGAATAGCTGTTATTCCAGCTCCACTCTTTTTCTTGTTGTTGTGCTGAGAGAAAGGGCTTGTGCAGGCTCCTCCTCAGGCCTGCTGCTGCCTGATTTGTCATCCCCTCACCTGTTTTGGAATTCTGTGACACACTGTGACTTTCAGCAGCTGTTGTCTCTGCATCTGAGTGAGGCCTAAGTGCAAATAGGGTGGAAGGGTTATATAATAGTCTGTGGGAGAGAATTTTCTCAGATGCAGCCACTTCAAGTGCTTTATTTACTTTAGGATATGTCCCCTTGACTTTGTATCCATCCTAGTGCCATGGCACTAAGCTTTCTGGAGTCATGTTTATAAATGCAACAGATGTTTGTTCTATATGTATACTTTGCTGATTTCAGCTCCTGTCAAAATTCATTAGGTTCTGTAGAGATGTTCAGTATCATTTAATTGAATGGAATCAAACCTAAAAGCTTATTGATATAATTATCAGTAATTAAATTCCAAAAGTATGTTTTCCAGGAATAAATTATCTTTATTTGTTTGTTTACTTACTAGTTTGTTTGTTTAGAGACAAGGTTGCATTCTGAATGCCCAAACTGGCCTGAGACTCACTATGTAATCTGGGCTATCTTTGAAATCAGGGAAATTCTCCTACCTCAGTGTCCCGAGTTCTGAGATTAGAGGTCTAAGCCATTCCTGGCATCTTCATGTTATTGACATTTTGAGAACTCCATTTGTGTGTGCTACATGTGACAGTGATGAGATTTGACTTATGGCCTGATACTTAAACACTAACTCTGGGCTTATGTCAAGAGCAGGAAGACACATTCAGCAAGTCTGTGATTGAGTTTATGCTTTGGGTTCCATTGAAAGCATTTGAAATAATATATATTCAAAATAATCAGAAATAGTTGTTAGAGGTTGAAAACATTTGAAAAGAAGGTCTGGCTTAAAATATTAAAAATTGCATCTTAGAAAAATGAAAAGAAATAAAAACCAATGAAGAAAGTATTTTATGTCACAAAAAGTACAACTGATTCATCTAGTGTTATGGGGAGCCCACCAGAGATGACCACTCAGACACAGTTTATACCCAGGTATTCAGGACCTAAGTGTAGCACTGAATATCAAGAGCATGGGATTTTTGAAGGCAAAACCACAACCTGGCATCTTGCTCAGCATCTGCAGGGTGGGGTGGGTCTCATACAAGCAAGCAGTTAAACAGAAGCTAAGTGGTTAGCTAGATGGAGAGGTTTGCACAAGCAGGCAGTTAACAAAAACTAAAACAAATTAGCTTGATTTCAGGTTCCTATAATAGTGTTAGGTATATTTCCATGGGATTCTTCATGAAGAAGATCAAATTCTAGTGAAACCTGAAATGGCCTCAGTAACAAAACAACTTGGAGGAAATTGTGCACTGTCTTGCCCCATCACATTAGTAATATCTACTTTTTTATTTTTCAGAAAGTAGTATAAGAATAAAGGATTCACTTAAAACTGAAAAAACTCAAGTACTAAAGATATGGTCTACTTTGCAAACTAATCAGGTCTCTTTGAATCCCCAAAGTTTCTTACATATGGACAACAGTTTTACAAGTTATAAAAACCATCTAGAGCCAGACTCCAGGGACTCAGGTAAATATGGTAACTTGCCTTTTTTCTTTGAAACTGTATTTCACCAAATCTCAGATTTATTCTCATTCACAGGTTGAGGTTTTGCTAATTCATGCCATTTTCTTAGATGATCACAGAATCCATTCCTTCTGAGTCACTGACAGCATCCAGATCTGGCTGACTCATTCAACTCGGTCTATAGTGGTCATCAGATTCTACCACCAATATCCATCTCCAGTTGAAAAGAGAGAAATCTTTGCCTTTTTATTAAACAAGTGAAAAAACACCAATAGTGGCTACAGTTTTCAACCTATGTAGATGAAAGACAAAGCAGAAAGGGTTTAAAGTAGACTTTCAAAATTTAAATCAGTATTAAACATGTGCTATATTTGTTTCTTTAATTAATATGAGTACTTCAGGAATATGTATTTCTGGTACAATTAGCCATTTAGATGGTTTAACTCCATTTTCTGATTCCCAAGATCACCAAAGCCCACAGAATGGGAAAAGATATTCACCAACCCCACATCTAACAGAGTGCTGATTTCCAAAATACACAAAGAACTCAAGAAGCTAGTCACCAAAACAACAAATAATCCAATTAAAAAGTGGGGTACAGAACTAAATAGAGAATTCTCAATAGAGTCGTCTAAAATGGGTGAAAGACACATAAGGAAGTGTTCAACATCCTTAGCCATCATGGAAATGCAAATCAAAACAACTCTGAGATATCATCTTACTCCAGTCAGAATGGCTAAAATCAAAAACACGAAGGACAGTCTATGCTGGAAAGGATGTGGAGAAAGGGGAACACTCCTCCACTGCTGGTGGGAGTGCCAACTATTACAGCCACTTTGGAAATCATTATTTTGGTTCCTCAGGAAAAATGGGAATCAGTCTACCACAAGATCCAGCAATTCCACTCTTAGGCATATACCCAAAAGAAGCACATTCATACAACAAGGACATCTGTTCAACTATGTTCCTAGCAGCATTATTTGTAATAGCCAGAACATGGAAACTGTAAGGAGCCGTTACAAGCTAGTGCACATGCGCACTAGGTAACTTTGTAACTTTCCATCCCTTGGTCTCTGCCTCTCCCGTGACGTCATATGGTCCGATCAGCTGACGTCATATGGTCCGATGAGCTTCAGCCAGTCAGGGAGTAACACTTCCGAGGCGGCGGTTGCCAGCCTATATAAGGGATGGGTTTTTGGGTGTTCGGAGTCTCCGCTCTGTAAGCTTATGCTCTCCCTCTCAAGACGCATTAACGCTTTACTGCAGAAGGATCCTGAGGAGTGTGCCGCGTCGTTTTTGCTGGCGAGACGGTAGCTCGGGACAGGAAACAACCTCGATGCCCCTCAACTGAAGAATGGACAGAGAACATGTGGTACATTTACACTTCTCAGCAGAAAAAACAACGGAATCTTGAAATTTTCAGGCAAATGGATAGAATTAGAAGCAACCATCCTGACTGAGGTAACTGAGTCACAGAAAGACAAACATGGTATGTAATCACTCATATGTGGATTTTAGACACAGAGCAAAGGATTACCTTCCTACAATCCACACAAGAAAAGCTAGGAAACAAGGAAGACCCTAAGAGAGACATGCATGGTCCTCAGGAAAAGGGAAAAGGGACAAGATCTCCTGAGCTAATTGGGAACATTGGGGGGCAGGAGAATTACAAGAAAGAGAAGGGGAGAAGAGAACATGAGGGAGCAGGAGGGTTGAGTGAGAGGAAGAATAGAGGAGAGCAAGAAAAGAGATACTATAATAGAGGGAGCCATAAAGAAAAATCTGGGACTAGAGAAATGTCCAGAGATGTATAAGGATAACACCAACTAACAATCTAAACAACAGTGGAAAGGCTACCCTAAATGCCCTTCCCCAATAATGATATTGATGCCTACCTTACATGCCATCCTAGAGCCTTCATCCAGTAGCTAATGAAAGCAGAAGCAGAAACCCACAGCTAAACCCTGAACTGAACTCCTGGAATCCAGTTTCAGAGAGGGAGGAGTGATGAGCAAAGGGAAGACCAGGCTGGAGAAACCCACAGAAAAATCTGACCTGAAAAAGGGGTTGCTCATGGACCCCAGACTGATAGCTGGGAAAACAGCATAGGACTGTTACAAACCCCCTGAATGAGGATGTCAGTTTGGCGGTCTGGGCAATCTATGGGGCCTCGAAGTGGATCAGTATTTATCCCTAGTATATGAATGGACTTTGGGAGCCTTCTCCACATGTAGGGATACTCTCTCAGCCTAGACACACTGGGGAGGGCATAGGCCCTGCTCCAAATGACATGACAGATTTTGAAGATCCTCCATGAAAGGACTCACCCTCCCTGGGGAGCAGAAAGGGGATGGAATAGGAGGTTGTTTGGGGGCAGGGGAGTAGAGGAGGAAGAATGAACTGGGATTGACATGTAATATAAGCTTGTTTCTAATTTAAATAAAAAAGAAGAATCAACTGTCTTGAGAACTCCAACATGATTGAGATACTTGAAATTCCGCATATTGTGCTTGGTTATTACTCCCATAAAACAGTAAGAAAAACAAAACTGTGATTTTTTCATATCCCAGAAGAAGTCCGTTGGATTATCACAGAAATATAGTCTGACCCCAAAACAGAAACTCCAGAACACCCACAAATACCCTGATCTAAAATGAACATCACTTCAGATTCAACTGAAGAAAGTTTTAGAATGTGAAAATGTGATTAAATGAGAATACCAGAGTGTTGAACTAAATCTTACTTTAAACTATTTAAAATAATGTTTTTATAAATTCTTTGAGAATTTCATACAATGTAAACTGATCATATTATCCCTTTCCCTTCTCTTTATCTCTCTCCTTTATCTACTGTGTGTGTGTGTGTGTGTGTGTGTGTGTGTGTGTGTGTGTGTGTGTGTGTGTGTGTGTGTGCCTAATTCAGAGAACAATTTTGTGGACTTCCTATTTTTCTTTCTATCATGAGGGTCCCAGGTATCAAACTTGCATCCTCAGGCTTGTCAACAAGGACCTTTATCCACTGAACTATCTTACTGGTCCAAATTTTACTTTTTAAATCACAAAGATGCTTTCCCACTTGGCCCTTAGTATATACGCAAGTTCTAAATAAGAATGGGGTTGGAGAGCTGGGCATGGTGGTGCATGCCTTTAATTCCAGAACTCGGGAGGCAGAGGCAGGTGGATCTCTGTGAGTTCGAGACCAGCCTTGTCTCCAGAGCGAGTGCCAGGATTGGCTCCAAAGCTACACAGAGAAACCCTGTCTCAAAACAACCCCAAAAAAGAATGGGGTTGGAGAAATTAATAAATATATTGATGAAAATTATAAAAATTGGATTCATGGTATTAAAGAGCTTCAGCTGAGCCTCAACAAGGACAGACTACAACATTTAAGAAATTAAATATGGAATTTTTGTTAGATGACAGTATGACTATATGCAATAAGTGCAACAGATTAAATATAGGGCAGGCATTGTTCCTTATCAGGAGATTTGATAATGTATCAATTCGGTGATACGAAATACCAGTTTTCAGAATGCTACATGCCTCATAATCAACTTTCATACTTGGTAAATGCAGATAACATCATTCTATAGAGAGTGGATTTAGGGTAGGCCAAGGAATCAGCATTTTAGGAAGAGATGTATAATTCTAGAGCTAGCACATCCCAGAATACTTTTTGACAAACAAGATTCAACAAATATTTTCTGTAAAATCATATAGAAAATA
Organism: Cricetulus griseus; assembly: GCF_003668045.3. Classification (NCBI taxonomy): domain Eukaryota; kingdom Metazoa; phylum Chordata; class Mammalia; order Rodentia; family Cricetidae; genus Cricetulus; species Cricetulus griseus. Next base: position 41,995,845 of record NC_048604.1, on the reverse strand, counting down.
TTTTCTGCTTTGTCAACCAAATGATCTATTCACAGCTAATCAACCACAGACAGTAAGTAAACAAACAGTAATGATTTGACTCATGGACTGTGTAGCAGTTTCTCAACCCTTAAGTCTAAAGAATTAACCTGTCTTAATGAACCTAAAACCTCCAGCCTCATGATTTTTTTAAATATCTGTTACAATTTATGGAAGAAGGAAATAGCTCTTGTTCAACTATCACTTTGCAGTCCAGTTTCATTTATTATTTGGAATCCCAAAGTCAGAGATCTCTGAAGGAACAGATCCAATAGCATAGACACATATTTCAAAATGGGATTTGGTAGACTGGCTCACAAGACTCAGGCTAGTGAATCCAACAGCAGCTGGGTATATTCAGGAGAGGCTAAGAACCTAGTAGCTACTCAATGCATAAGGCTGGATGCCTCAGTAGTTCCAATTTTGCCCTGAAGGCCTAGTGAATTGTTGTACAGCTGCTGGTCTTTATTCCAAATTGGAAGGCTGAAGAAGCTTGTTCCAATGCTAGAGAATGATGGTCACAGCTTCAGTCAAAGAATGGATGTGCTCACCAGCAAGGTTGAGAGACAGAAGCACCCTTGCTTTTCCCTCGGACAGACCTCTTTATATCAGTGCTTGAAGGTCCTCAGGACCTTTCAGTTAACCCCTCTAGTTAATCCTTCTAGAAAATTCCATCATAGATTGGTTCACTTAGAGGCAATCTCTTAGTTGATCCCAGATCGAATCAAGGTGACAACCAAGATTAATCACTATACCAAATAAGTAGGAGAACAAAATTCCTCAAGTGTTTTACATAAAATAGAAGGAAAATCTTATGCCCTGCTTTCTCCACAAAAAATCATTTTGAAATATTTTTTTAAACTTTTAAATTTTAACTTTATATGCATGAGTGTTTTGCAGTCATGTATTTCTGTATACCATTTGCATGCCTGGTGCCCAAAAAAGTGTCAGAAGGGGGCACCAGATCCAAGGAATTACAGGTGGTTATGAACTGCCATCTGGGAGCTAGGAATCAATGCCGGATCCTATGGACGTACAGCCAGTGCTCTTAACCACTTAACCCACTTTCCAATGCCCCAATTTATTTTTATTATTTTTAATAAGATAATATAATTTTAGTGTGTGTGTGTGTGTGTGTGTGTGTGTGTGTGTGTGTGTGTGTGTGTGTGTGTGTGTAAAGGTGCTCACAGAGTCCAAAAATAGGTATTGAATCCTCTGGAGCTGGAGTTACAGGTGGTTTTGAGACACTCTGCAAAAAAAAAAAAAGTACATGCTCTTAACCACTGAACCATCTTTTCAACCCCTCACCCCCAAATTTTCTTAAATTAACTAAACTCAAGCTCTAGTTAGCCAGCATATTATCTTACTTATGCTTTCACTATGGCTAACAATAGTAATTCTAAGCATGTTAGGTCTCAAACCCAGAGCAAATGGCTAACTGAGATGTTTACCAGGTTCTTCCAGCAATCTTCAGCCCCCTACCTGTTACAGAGTATGACTGCAGCACCCTGTCCCCTACCCTAAACTTCTACACCCATGGGGCTGGGCTGCCCTTGTCCCATCTGTCCTTCCCTATATAATCCATACATTTTGGTTACCCACCACTTTCATCTACCTTCCTGGCCTATTGGTCTGGCTCCCTTCCCCCTCACAAGGCCTAGCTCAGAGTAATGTTCAATCTGGACTCTCCAAGATATCTCTGCCTCTGACTATGCTCTCTCTCAAATCTACAATGACCCTTCTCTTCCACCATACATAATAGCAGTCATGTCCTTCCTTGTATTTCTTTTTTTTCAGTCAAGAAATGTTGGTCAACAAAATTCAACAAGGTAAATTTAGTATTTTAGTAGGAAATATGCCTGCCATTTTTGCTGTCATTTCCTAAACTAGAGGCAAACATTAGCAGCCATTGGTAGTACTCATTCTGAACACATTATTTGGCTATACAGTCTTGCAAATTTTCAAGTACTGGTTAATAACTGACCAAAGTTGACATTGAAATGAAAATTGTGTGTCCTTCCTTAATAAACTATCATTCCTATCATGGTATTGCTATTATCTGTACTGACTATATTATAGGGTACATAGTATTTCTTCTATTATTTCTTAAATCATAATATAATTATGAACCTTGCTTAATAGAGTTCTAGAGAAAATGTTTTAATTGTTTATTATTGTATTAGGATATACATATTTTAAACCTAGAGACTGCCAATTTTATTATGTGTGTTCTTCGGAGATCATTCCAGAAACATTTGATGCTGGTTTATCTAACTTGATTTCAAATTAAAATTTCAGTTTTCATCATGATTATTATAACACTGATTGCTGAAAATTACTATTAGTTACCTAATAAAACCTGATATTGTTGCCTATCTGTAAATTACAGAGACCTTTTCTGTATACTAATCAGATACCTATAAAGCTGTAGAATATTCTTTGAAATTGCATTTTAGCTCTATTTGGGTTAATATTCACTGTTAAAGCATTGTTTGGCTACATAATCAAAATGTTCGCTTACTAAGTACAATGTAGTTTATAGCGTTAAATGAACTCCATTGCACAGCATAATACTGACTCTGCAAACATCAAGTCATCTGCTAGCTATTTCAGTAGAACTTATTTAGTAAAACTTGAAGAAAAATTACCATTTAACAAAGCAAAGCAATTTTCAAAGCATTTGCAATTCCATCTTGGTACATAAAGCTCATGTGCAACAAGACTGTATCTAAATATTTACTGAGTTGGTAGCAAATGCTTTATGATTTGGAGGACTGAATATCAAGAATTGCATCATATTGAAATCCAAATGCAGAGAACTAAAGCAATTTTTTCTGGTTGTTTCCCCTATAGTTTCTAGGCCAGAACAGGGATAAATGGAACATTTCCACTGGAAAGAGATCTGAGAGTCAGTCTCCACCAGACACCTAGCAAATGTGAAAGACGTGCATACACCAAAGTGAAACAGATGGATAGTAGTGACTATATCTGGTATTCATGTTTCAGAAACAAAACCTTCCTTATAGACAACCTACATTTTCCAGACTTTTCCTACATGCCTCTGTTAGGCCTTAGGGACATGATCTGACCTCTGATATTTCCAAATCTCCATAACAGATTCTGACTATACTTATTTTTAACCAACTGTCTTGTTTTAAAATATGGAAAATATCTTTTAGCGACTCAACAAAACTGTCAACAGCTTTAGGCAAAGAGAGGGCATTTGTTAAAGACTCTAGGGAACTATCTCCAGAAATAACATATTTCCCACACTTATCGTTTTGATGCCTGTTTTAGAGACAGACAAGAACCTGTCTCCTATAGGTATTCTCTAGTCTAGACATTTCCCAATAGTATGTGTGAATTTATGAGCATTTGTAAGTGAATGTTAACAAATGAAACTTGTATGCCAATAATATTGAGACAAAATACAGTCAAAAAGAGATGTTGAGGTAAAGGATGGATTGGAAAATTAAATGGGAGTCAGAAACCTACTGTAGGATGTTTTGACAGAGAGCAGGGAATCAGATATTACTGTTTTGGGGGTATGAAGTAGATAAGAAAAACTTGCCTGGGATTATAACATTTGTATAGACAAACACAGATTACCAAACCAAGAACTTCTTGTTCAAGGATTCGACTAGGTAAGAATAGCTCCTAGAAATTTTAAGTACCAGATTCACTGTCCTCAGCTTATCTTTGCTATACTTTTCTAACCCCAGTAAGTTCTTACTATATCACATTTGATGTTCAATGTCCTCTCATGTATCAGTCACTCTTTTTGGAAAATACCAACATCTGAAAAATATTTGGGGTATGATTCATTGTATGGTGTTAGTGACTATCATTGTGTTCCTTTTTCATTCACAGTGTCTATATTTATACTCAAAGTTGGAAGTCATCAAATATTTGGCTAGCCCCATTACTTGGCTTATTAAAACTACCTCCCACGTGGAAGGGATCATTAGTTTATTTTACTGGTGCAAAATAAACCGATGTAAAAATGAAATGACTTTTTTCCTAGTTGCTGAATCAGTAAAAATCAGCATTTGGATAAGATACCATAGCCATGTTCTCTAATATTCCTCCACCCAGCAAATATCTATTAATTTATCTTTTAATTTGGTTTTACAAAAACAATGCATTATCTCTGATAGCACTCTCATTTCCTTATGTGTTTAACTGACCCTTAAATTTATCCTATCATTTACCTATTCATTGAGTTCTTACTAAATGAAGATGATGTTGTCCCTAGTTTCAGAGAATATAAAGCTATAGTAGACAGTCTAAGGTTTATCATACCAATTTTAGAGAAAGAATTGGAAACTTAAGCGAATTTAGTGACAAAATGTTACAACTAAATTTGGCATAGAATTTCAAGTTCATAGACTTAACCTCTTGATACTCCCATTCTTTCTGCTTCTGCTGTGTAACTACATAGACTAGACAAAAAATAAATCATTAGTAATGTGACACCAAAGCCATGATACAGAAAAGTAGAAAAATTAGTAACTTGAATTTCATCAAAATTATAAACTTTGTTCTGTGAATAACACTGAATAATGAAAAGACAAGTCACAGACAAGGAGGAAAAATCATTGCAAATTGTATATGTATCAATGACCTTGAATCCAGAATACATAAACAGCTCTCAAAACACAATAATAGGAAGCCAATAACCTGAATTAAAAATAGGATGAATAGTCACTTGAACCAAGAATATATACAGATGGAAAATTAGCACATGAAAAGATGCTAAACCAGCACTAGTCATTAGGGAAATGCAAATCGAAACTATAATGAGCTACCATTAACATCTATTAAAATAACTAGCATCTTTTTGTTAAAAAAAAAAAAAGGCGATCCCATGTGCTAGAAAGGATGTGGAGAAACCGGAACTCTCTTACACCTCTGCTCAGAATGCAAGTGATTATTTGAAGTTGAACACACAGTTGCACAATTCAGTTATCTTAAAATGAAAAGAAAACCTGATTTCACAAGAAAAACTGCACTGAAGTATTTATAGATGCACTATTCACCATTAACCCAAACCTACAAAAAGCACAAATGTCCTTATACATATCAATGATAAAGAAACTGGTAAATGTATTATGAAAATTAAAAGAAGCTAGACACAAAAATGATCCAAACTGTAAAGTTCTACTTAAATGATGTTCTGGAAAAGGCAAAACAATATGGAAAGAAAAGAGATGTGCAGTTGCCAAAGGTTAAGACTGATTTGAAAGGCCAGAACGAAAAAAAAAATCTGAAAAAATGTTATTTTCATTGTATATCCTCTAATTGTACAAACAGTAATTTGTGTTTGTGGTAAATCTTATAGACATGTGAATCGGCAAATATTACAATATAGTTATTTTGCATTGATCCAATTTTGGTCTTAGCCAAAATTGAAAAGTAAATAAGTTTTGAATTTAGCACTAATGCATTTGTTACTTTTGTGTCTCAGCAGTATTCTTATAGACATCTAATCTTTTCTTGGTTGACACACTAAAGTTTCAGGATATGATTTGATAATTAATTTGCACAAAGTTCAAATGATTGCAAAGAGGCATATGTGCTTTCTCTATGGTGTCATTTTCATCGAACAGGTCCTTAATTTTTATCTAAAGAAATATAGAGTCAATGATGGATGAGAATTCAATGATTTGTTAGTGGATATAGAATATTTTTATGAGAAAGAGCCTTAACTGCCTCTTTTACATTACTGAAAAGAATGCATATTTGATGTTTTATTAAAAATAATGCTTTTTAGATTAAAATGGAATTATATCACTCCCCTCTTCCATTCCCCTGCCAAGCCTCCCCAGCTCATCCTCAAGTCCTTGCCATGGTCCCTACTTTCAAATTGACAGCTTCTTTTTTCTTTTATTATATTTGTTACATATGTGTGTACATGTGTGTGTGCAAACACATATATAAATAGAACCTAGTGTGCAGTTGGAATTTCTTTGGGCCGCCAACCAGCTCCCAAATAAAGGGATGGAGACTTATTATTAATTATGAATGATTGGCTTTAGCTTAGCCTTCTCCCACTAGCTCTTTCAAATTAATTTAACCTGTTTCTATTCATCTACATTTTGCCTAGGGACTTTTTACCTTTCTTGTACTCTATGTCCTACTTTCGTGCTTCCTCCATGGCTGGCTGGCCCCTGTTGACTCCCTAGTATCCCCTCTACTTTCTCCCCTGAGCCTAAATTCTCCTCCTACTTACTCTCCTGTACTTCTCCCTCACTATTGGTCATTCAGCTTTTTATTAGACCAATGAAGTGCCTTAGGCAGGCAAGGTAAAACAATATATCTTTACATAATTAAACAAATGCAGCCCATCTTTGTTAGTAGTAAAACAAATATTCTGCAACAGTACAGAGTTTATTTTTGTTATTTGCATATGTGGTTCCCTGGCTGACCACTTGGCATTGGACAAAAAGGAGCTGCTCATTCCCTGGCAGAGGCAAATTCACCTTCTCCTGCAAGTCAACAGTTAATAGTTCTTTGTCTAGGGATAGGATCCTGCAAAATTTTATTCCTTCCATCTGAATAGAGACCATCATAGAAAATGACAACTGTATATAATGCAGAAAGCAATGTATCAGGGAGTAAGCAAGCCCCAATATAAACATCAACATCACAGCTTCTACATCTGTGCCTCAGAGAATATCATGTCAAACAGGACAAAAGATTTTTGTAACACAATCTCAAAATGCTTCATGTGAAACAGTCTCTCGTAGAAATGGCTATACAAACAAGTCCAGGATAAGGCAATAACAAGGGACTGTTAACAAGGTGCTTAAATTTGTGTTTGCAGGTTGTGTGATAATATGGCATAGTTTGTGGAGTATGACAGATGAATAAATAGAAAGGAATGTGCATGACCTTCCCAAATCCTGAATATATCTGGACTAAAGAGAAACCCTATGAAATAGTGAAAATAATATCTTGAAATCTTAAATTGTTAATAATAGAAATAATTTAAATGATTGATTTCTTACAACAAAAATCTGAAAATTTTCAGGCTCATTTTAAATATCTTTACATATAAATTTATTGTTACTTTCTGAGAAATGAATAACTATGCGTGCACATAAATTGCTATAATGATGAGAATCTTTGCAGGATATAATATATTAACTCAAACTTCAAGCATTTTATCTATTTTAAAGACACATTTGTATGTGAGATTTTCTCAAAGTGAAGTATAGTCATGTAGAATTAGTTATAGTCTCATTTCTGTGAAAATTAATTTCCAAAAGCAGTGTAATAAGGGAAGAGTTAATTTTGACTCATAGTATGAGAGTATAGAATCCCATGATGGACAAGATATGACAGCAAAACCATAAAAAAACCCTCTGGCCACAAGCAGTAAGCAGCAAAAAAATTAATGTTAGTGATTAGTTCACGTTTTCCTTTCTTTATTCAGTCCATGAGCCAGCCCGTGAATCAGTGCTGACCACAGTTAATATAGGTCCTCCTGCCTCAGTTGACCTAATCTAGGAAAGCCCTCACAGGAATTCTCAGAGGCTTCTCTCCTAGGTGAATCTAGAGTCTGTCATGTTAGGAATCAATACCAATCATCCAAATGTGCAAGAATTGGGTGTTTTTGGGCACTGTAGAGTTTTCATACCTTTCGTTGTTATTGCTATAAGGTACAGGTAAATTAGACTTTACAAGAAATATAGGGAGTGTTTGTAATTCATTCTATAAATTCATCTTAATAATATCATAGTAAAAGTAATAAAGGAACCCAAAATAAATTAGAGCTTCAATTCTTTCTAAAGTAACCCCCAAGTCAACATGTCTGAATTGAAATATTTTATCTATATTCATTTTCATTTGAAAAATATTCTTTGAAAACTTTATTGATGCCTAGGGCATATGTTGCTAATTGTATTTTTGATACTCTCAGTAGCACAGCATTGGCAACACAGGAATTCATAGATGCACAACATGAATGGTGTTATTACCCAGTTTCACCTGGAGGCAGGTGAAAGGAACTGCTATTTTGGGTAATATCTATCCTATACCAGTTTCACTAAAGTGTCCATTTAAAAAATACTCTATTTCAAAATTTTCCTTGCAAACAGCAGTAAAAAGAAGTTGAGGTACTGAATATTTAGTTACCACCATTAGACTTCAATGTTTTTCTTTGGGAAAGAATATTGATTTGATTATGAAACTTCAGTACTCCTCTCTCCTCCTCTTATCCACTCCTCTTTCCCCTTCCTCTCTCCCTCTTTCCCTTCCTCTGTACCCCCTCATCCCGAGCTCCCAATTTGCTCAGGAGATCTTGTCCATTTCCCCTTCTCCGGGGGACCATGTATGTCTCTCTTAGGGTCCACCTTGTTTCTTAGCTTCTCTAGAGGTATTCCTTTGATCTATGTCTAATATAAATATATGAGTGAGTACATACCATGTTTGTCGTTCTGTGACTGGGATAGCTCACTCAGGATGGTTGCTTCTAGTTCCATCCATTTGCCTGCAAATTTCAAGATTCCATTTTTTTTTCTGCTGAGTAGTGTAAATGTACCACATTTTCTCTATCCATTCTTCAGTTGAGGGGTATCCAGGTTGCTTCCAGGTTCTGTTATTGCAAATAATGCTGATATAAACATAGTTGAACAGATGTCCTTGTTGTATGAATGTGCTTCTTTTGTGTATATGCCTAAGAATAGAATTGCTGGATCTTGTGGTAGATTGATTCCCATTTTCTTGTGGAATCTCCATACTGATTTCCAGAGTGGCTGTAAGATTTGGCACTCCCACCAGCAGTGGAGGAGTGTTCCCCTTTCTCCACATCCTCTCCAGCATAAACTGTCATTGGTGTTTTTGATTTTAGCCATTCTGACAGGAGCAAAATGGTATCTCAGAGTCATTTTGATTTGCATTTCCCTGATGGCTAGGGATGTTGAGCAATTTAAGGGTCTTTCACCCATTTTAGATGACTCTATTGAGAATTGTCTATTTAGTTCTGTACCCCACCTTTTAATTGGATTATTTGGTGTTTTGGTGACTAGCTTCTTGAGTACTTTGTATATTTTGGAAATCAGCACTCTGTTAGATGTGGGGTTGGTGAAGATCTTTTCCCATTCTGTGGGCTGCTGTTTTGTCTTGTTGACTGTGTCCTTTGGCTTACAGAAGCTTCTCAGTTTCAGGAGGTCCCATTTATTAATTGGACATCTCAGTGTCTGTGCTACTGGCATTATGTTCATGAAGTGGTCTCCTGAACCAGTTTGTTCAAAGGTAGCTCCCACTTTGTCTTCTAGGAGGTTTAGTGTTGCTGGATTTATGTTGAGATCTTTGATCCATTTGGACTTAAGTTTTGTGCGTGGTAAATAGATATGGATCTATGTACAATCTTCTACAATCCAGTTATGCCAGCACTATTTGCTGAAGATGTTTCGTTTTCCCATTGTATAAGTTTGGCTTCTTTATCAAAAATAATGTGTTTGTACATTTGTGGCTTAATATCATGTTTTCAATTCAATTCCACTGGTCTTCCTGTCTATTTTTGTGCAAATACCAAGGTGTTTTCATTATTATAGATCTATAATAGAGTTTGAAGTCCAGAATGGTGATGCCTCCAGAAGTTCCTTTATTGCACAGGGTTGTTTTGGCTATCCTGCATGTTTTGTTTTTCCATATAAAGTTGAATTTTGTTCTTTCAAGGTCTGTGAAGAATTGGGCTGGAATTTTGATGGGTATTGCATTGAATCTCTAGATTGCTTTTGGTAAGATTGCCATTTTTACTATATTGATCCTATCTATACAAGAGCATGGGAGATCTTTCCATTTTCGGGTATTTTCTTTAATTTCTTTCTTAAAAGACTCAAAGTTTGTGGCATACAGGTCTTTCACTTGTTTTGTAAGAGATAGGAGAAGAAGAGGGGAGAGGAGAACATGAGGGATCAGGAAGATTGAATTGGGGGATGAATAGAGGAGAGCAAGAAAAGATACACCTTAATAGAGGGAGCCATTATAGCTTTAAAGGAAAATCTGGCACTGGGGAAATGTCCAAAAATCTGCAAGGATGACCCCAACTAAGAATCTAAGCAATAGGGGAGGGGGAACCTTAAATGCCCTTCCCCTATAATGAGACTAATGCCATCCTAGAGCCTTCATCCAATAGCTGATGGAAGCAGAATTAGAGATCCACAGCTAAGCACTGAGCCAAAATCCTGGAATCCAGTTGTAGAGAGGGAGGAGTTATGAGCAAAGTGGTAAAGACAATGCTGGGGAAACCTACAGAAACAGATGACCTGCAAGTGGGAGCTCATGGACTCCAGCCAGACAGCTGGAGAACCAGTATAGCACAGAACCAGGGCCCATGAGCTTGGGTGACAGGAGACCTGGGAAGTCTATGGAGCCTCTTGCCAGTATTTATTCTTATTGCAAGAATGGACTTTGGGATCCCATTCCCCCATGGAAGGCCTCACCCACCCTGGGGAGTTGATAGGGGATGGATAGGGGGTTGGTGGGGGAAATGGTAGGATGGGAGGGAGAGGGATTGATATGCAAAGTAAGATTGTTTCTAATAAAATAAAATAAAATAAAATAAAATAAAATAATGTCAGTAAATAACTGACTTAACCAACATGTACTCTTAAGTTTTGAAAGTATGGGCTAAGTAGTAGACAGTGTAAGGGAGAAAAGCAATGCTACTGAAGAAATGTTTTCCACTTGAGAAAGAATAACTCATCAAAATCAGTAGACATGACATTCGTCAATTTTCTACAACACAAAATAAATTGTAGATAAATTCTCTCTTTAAATATTAATGCCATTTACTCATCGTTCTTGTAAGAATTTTGTGGCCTTCTGTAACTTTAAGTAACTTTTACTTTCATCTATTCTTTCTAACCAGGAAATGCTTAAAGTTTCAGCAATAACAAGAGGGGGATGGTTTGCCAAATAATGGCTATGGGCCAGGAATTAAAGAGAGGCTTTGGCTAGGAACAGAGGAAAGATTGAATTCACATACGACAAGATGTTGAAGTAGTCAGACTCCAGGTAAGGAGATCCAGGATTTTAAATCAGGAAGAAATTAGGACAAAAAAAAAATACATGAGCAAGCTTAATAGCTCAAAGAGAAAACTGTTTGAAGACTGTGTTCAGGATAACTTTAGGACAAGTTTAAGGATAGGGTATCTGTTGGCATCAGATGTAGTGGTGTGCTGGGGCAAAAGAGTCGCAGAAAAATAAAATCCCCATTTGTGAAGACACTTTGAACTTGTATTATTGTTCATTTTGCTTCCGTTAAATGTGTTTCTTTCTGGTGAACTCCAATTGTTGAAAATTGAAGTTTTTCTCTCTCTCTTTTTTAACATATCAGAGTGGCAGTATTACAGAATATCCCTCCTGTCTCATTAGTCCTCATGGCCATAAAGAGAAGATAAGTAACTGGTCATAAGAAAGTTATGTGGACCTCAGGTTCATGCAGAGTATCCTCTCTCTCATTAGTGACCTGTCTTCTGTCCCTATGCTATTGCCTTTTGAGACTCTGAATTCTACCTATTGTGATTATGTTCTTGGCTTTGCTGTTGACCTAGCTTTTGTCTGTTTATGATCTCACTTCTTTTTTAGCTGCATCTGCTTTACTTCAGATTCTAATTAACTCCTGTGTTTCTGAGACTAAAAGCCCAACCACATTCCTAATTTCCCTTTGCATGAATGGTTTGGGCATTGTTTTTACATGGATTCTACCATGATTCCTATTAATCTCACTGTAATGACTCAGTGAAAATGCTCATAATCTAGTCTCAGAAATTTATCTTCTGATGAACATAAAAAAACAGGGGTAAGGGAATATGTAGGAAGTGATCCTACTTACCATTTTACATTGCATCCTGCAGGTAACATGACCCATTTCTTCTGTAAAACATTTTGGTTCAGGTCAGAACAAAAATCACACTGCACTGGATAGATAATTGCTCTGGCTCAGAGTGGTGTTATGTATGCTTGGAAAGAAGCCAGGCTCAGTGAGGACAGAAAGTATCAATGAGAACAGGATAGGAAGTTGAAATCCAAGATTATCTTGTGTAATGAAAAACATCTGGTGACCTTAGCCGACTACTAAATTAAACATGACTTAAGAAATGGTTTGGGGTTTTAGGAACAGGAGTTGTCAGGTATATTTCCCTGTTGACAAGTACTTGTGGATACAGAAACAAAAAGACTGCCGGAATGAATGTCTTTTACAACTAAATTGAAACATACATATGTACTAGTTTATAAAAAAGTCATTGAGTTTCACCTCTCAAAATAAATTCATTTACTGACCCCCAAAACATCCACCCACATGACAACAAGAAATGGTGTCTCTTTGGAAAAGCAATTCATGGTGTTGCTTTGGAAAACCAATTCAACTTCGAGTTATCTGTGCCTTAGATCTTAAGAAAACTTTAGTGACTTCATGTAGTAAAATATGGGGACATTAGATTTAGTGACAGATGATCTGCCAACAGCGTTTCCTTTATTCTTTTACTCCTACAATTGTATATTTGCTAAATTAGTTGTGATTGATGCCATCATTTTAACCATGTGGTAGATTTTATGGTGAAATGCTATCATACTTGTGCTGCATTAATAGTTTTAGGAGTGAATGTAGCACAATATATTTTTATACTCCTTCAATAGTGAAGCCATAATTTATACAAATAGATTCATTCTGTCCTTTGCCCAAGTGACTTTGACAAAAACATGTCATTTAAAGTAATGTTGCTCATCCTTCAGTGATGCAAAAGTTGAAGGCTAACTTGCTTTGCTATGAAATAACTGCAGTTTGGAATGCCTAGTAAAATCTCTATATGCCACTAGGAGTAACTTAAGAAGTTTGTACAGCTGGAACCAAATGGAGGGGAACAATCACCTGCAGCTATAATTTTAACATAAATTGGGCTAAAGAAACAGTTTGTCTTTTTCAAAAATAATATATTCTCTGAAAACTGGTTATGGAATTCTTAGATGCTTTCAAGGTTTGTTAAAATAATTATACACACTGTAAAATATTAGTAATAACAGAATACATCCAGTTTACTGTTTTGCTTTAGGTAGTATTATTTGAAGTCTGATGAGCATATGATATAGGGTGAGTACACTGAAATTTTAGTAAAAAGCATGTAAAATAAATTTTCAATTAGTGCATGCCTCACTAATTAATAAAGGTGTGTGCTTTTCATTTGCAAATATTACTGTGGGGAAGAAAATGCAGGGTTTGTCAGTGTCACTTTGTCAGTGTAGCTACCACATCATAGTATTAGATGATGCTTTCTTCTATCAAAGTGTTAGTAGCCAAGTGTTCTAAATTGGGAAAAGGAGAACTTGAAATAAATTGATAAGAGTTTGGGTTTTGACTCAAGAGTGCTGAGTAATGTAACATTCACTTAAGATATAAGGCCTTGAGATGAACTCCTGTATTAATAGCATCAATGAGTACAAGTTGTTTCTAAATACACCCCAGTTCATATTATTATAATCACAAGACGTAAGTCATTATTTCATGCTGGCTTATATCCTTTAACTGAATTTGACTAGTAAATGTGCTGGAAGATGAATTTTAATTTTAGGTACAGGGTACAAGCTTAATATCCCTTATATGAAATTATTCATTTTTAGTTTTGAAGAAAGGGGGAGAGAAGAAGGGTAGATAAAATTGATTAGGTAAGAGTCTGAAGAGATGGCTCAGTGGTTAAAAACACTGCCTACTTTCCCAGAGGACCCATGTTCGAGTCCCACTACCCGCATGGCAGCTAACAACTGTCTATAATTCCAAGATCTTGACATCCTCACACAGACATAGTTGTAGGCAAAACACCAATGCAAATGAAATAAAAATAATAATAAAACTTGATTAGATAAGAATACATTTACTCATCTCTCTGTGCATCTACAAAGTCTTTAAATTCTATGCCATATTATCATATACAGGGAAACATCAGAACACTTAGAAGTGGGAGAAAGTTACACTCTCAGTGATGGCTTTAGAAGGACACATCCATTTTGTAGGATTTTTCTTAACAGATTGCCTTCATAATAAGTAACAGAAACTCTATTCAACTGTTCTGTCATATATGCAAATTCTTGGTCTCTTTTCCTTTGGGTCAAAACAAAGTCTTCTCTTCAGAAGGTATATCAACAGTGCTGTGCAATTTGTGAATACTGCCTTAACCATCCTTTTGGTTCAATAACCAGTTTAACCCATTAAACCAGAAGTAAATATAAGCTTCCTTCTCTAAAGGCTTTCCATCAATAGTCCTGATGGAGCACAGCATTACATATAGTTGGGGTGAAGAACTCTGAGAAGAAAAACTATATAAAACCCTCAGTGTGTTTTTCTAGGGATTTCTCAAGAGGAGCTACTTATGCAGAAAGATGACCTTATATGTCATTGGATAACATTGTTGTCTCTGAGTAAATCTACATACAGCATAATCATAAATCAGTCGATGGATTTTTCTACAGTGATTTTGTGAAGGAGGAATGGATATTGTCCTTATTCTTTTATGAATAAGAAAGCTTAATTAACTTTGCTAAAGTTGTAAAGATATTCATGATAAAGAACACAGCTTAATCCCAGCTGTATGTTTTATCTTTCAAGATATGTTTTTATATGTATATATGCATGTATCTCTCTCTCTCTCCCTCTTCCTCCTCATCTCCCTCTCTCTCACTCTGTGTATGTTCATGTGAGAGATAGATAGATGCTGGTACCTGCAATGTGTAGAAGGCATTGAATCCTCTAGAACTAGAGTTACAGGAGGTTATAAGCTGTCAGGTGTGGGGACTGGGATCTAAACTCGGGTCCTTAGCAAGAGCCATAAGTGCTCTTAACCACTGAGCCATCTCTATATCCCTACTGCTTTGCTGGAATGACAGTTATCAATAGTGGTATCAGTTCATTCATTAATATAGATTAATCAATACAACTTTTTCTTTGTATCCTTTCATACTGTGCTTGCTCTCCTGGCATTAATGCCCCTCCCCTCCTATCTCAGGGTAATCTCCTCCATGAAGCCATCACCATTTAACTCATGGATTTGTCCCTTAGAAATTTTACTTGAAAATACAGCACTTAAATGTCACTCATATTTTGTCAAAAGTAAACAGAAAATGAGTTACAAACTGGCCTTTATAATGTAACTATCCTTTGGACTGCCTTATCCTTTGACTATTCACTTTATTTCCATTGCCTTCTTTGATAGCCTATATTAAAACTTATCCTTGCATTGAAAAAGTGTCAGATTTATCTTTCTCTTAATTTTTATGAATCTGAAAAGATAAAGGCAGTAATTATATATGTTTTTTAAAATGTGAAAATTGAATGACCATAAATGTACAATTGTTTGGCCTTGTTTGTATTATATGCAACCCCCAAGAAATCATAGGTATTAGCATAGGAGACAGACATTAAAGTGTTAAAGAGAAGAGAAAGACAGTGTTTTAAATCGCTTTTAGCCTTCACAGTGGTTCTCATTGGATTTAGACATGCCTGGTTTCCACTGTTCCCCATGAACATCTGTGCTTTGATTGCATAAACATTCTTGTTTCCCAGATTAGTCCATCCATAATAACATCTGTGAAAAGATGAGGTATGTGTGCAAGTTTAATATATATAAAGAGGGTTAAAACCATTTCTGCACACATATTGTTTGCAAGTGCTCATGTCATCAAGTCCACTTTAATGCTGTCTTTTTGTGTATGATGAATGAAAGGTTTAAATGTGTTTAGTGAATTAGCTATTAACTTCATTTAATAGACACATGGGTAGAGTACATTACTGATACTGATCATAAACTTACAGATAATATCTCCAAATGATGCTTTGTTAAGTTACTTAGTACATAATTACTACACCAAATGCAGACATGTTGCCTGAAGAAAAATTTTCTACAAAGATATTAGATGCTTCCTGAAGTTATATCTACAATTGTACCTTTTGCCATAGTAGATACAGAAAACTTCTGCTTTATTCTTGACAAAATCTATTGTATCAAATATTTCCTGTTATGCTAAATAACACATTGAAAATTCTTCGTGTCATCTGGTAATGATCTATACTTAATGTGTATGGTAAAAGACAGAATGGAAAAACCAGTTCACCTACAAAAGATGAAGCTTCAGGAATTTTGGCCAATTTTAGTACCCAAAGTGAGCTTTCTTCTATTTTTGAGACTGGGTATTTTTAAGTTCCTGTTTTTTTAATGTTTGTTTTAAAACAATCCAAATATCAACATCATAGAATTCTTTAGACTCAAGAAAAGATTCTGGAGTGAACATGTACATCTTTCTTCCCTAACAAGTGAATAAAATTACCCAACTAAGTGATAGTTTAGGACCATAGGTTTTGGAAGCCACAGTAAAAAGTACTATGCAAAGAAAACTGATATTTTGTGTATCAGATCTTTTGATACTTTGCACTTTAGGACTACCTTAAAGGATTCTGTGGGAAAGACCTAGCTTTGCTGATGTATATCATATCCTAAGTTATCCTCCGTCCTTTTATTGGGTACTCTATGTTTTGTTTCCAGTGAAAGAACTGTGTTTCTGTGTGAATTTATATTCAATGTATGTAAAGGAAACATTGATTGTCTTAAAGATTCTCAGTCCTGTAAATCATAATCGTAAAATCACAGAGGCCTTAATTTCTCAAATGAAGATTTTCCAGATTGAGCTCTACATGACACATAGAGTTTATATTTCAGTTGTCCACTTTATTAAATAATTAGAAGTTAAAATCATAACATAATTTGTATGATGTTTTATATTTTATTACTCTTGGCCCTGCATTGTACAATTTTTTCACTTTATTTATTTAACATACCAAACACAGTTTCCCCTCCCTCCCTTCTTCCCTGTCCCTCCTCCCAACTTCCTCTCTACCCCTAATCCACTCCTCCATCTCCACTCAGATGCTGTAAGGCCTCGAATGGGAATCAAGAAAGTGTGATATATCAAGCTGAGGCAGGAGTATGCTCCTCCCCCTTACATCTAGGTTGAACAAGGCTTTCCACCATAGGGGAATTGCTTCCAAAGAGTCAGCTCTTACACTAGGCCCTCTGCATCTTGGTGATAATTGTGTAGCTTAATCTTTTGCGGGGCCCCTAGCAATGGGACCAGGACCTACCTGTTCCTGGTGCATTGTACATTTCATATTAGCATTTTGAAAGTATTTTAATATGCAAAACAGATTTGAAGTGACTTTGCAAGGACAATATGGTGATACATGATATATGGTCACTGTGAAAAGAGAAGCTGAACATCATGGCAAGTGTTTCAATGGTTGATATCTGTATTTGAGTAGAAACACTGATGTATTCAACATTATCTGTATCCACCGGGTAGTCAAATTGGGAAATGGCCTAATTGTGTTTTAGGATCCCTTTGTCTTGTTCTCCATACCTTATTTTGTTTAAGTCACATTAATAGACATTCTTGAACACAAAAACCCTTACCAAGTATTCTAAATCTCAAACTCAGGGCAAAATTATTGGCTAATGGTATAAATAATTCCTTCTTTGGCCTAAGTCTAGCTATGTTTCCATATGCATGAAGCTGACTTTCCTGGGAACACAAAGTTTTAGAGCTCACATGATTTATATGTTATAGACTCCATGTCAGATAAGTCATCTGATGCACTTACCATTCTTTTGACCATTTTAAGAAATTGAATTCAATCATGTATTAAATACTATTTATATATGAAGTTAAATCAATCACATGACCTAGTCAAAACTTGTATCCTCATGATTTTAATTGTCCAAATTGATGGACTCCCCCCAAAAAAAAACTTGTTGATCACTTAAGCATTGACTAATAAGCATCTAATCCAGCTAGGAGGAAAAATATGTAGCCTTTGTCCATTTGTAATAGCAAGTCTATTTTTATCCAATCTTCTTACAATTCACTTCCTCTAGGCCAAAAAAAGGTTCATATACTGTGGATTTTTTATCATAATTACATATAAATACTATATTTGGAAATGTTCTTTTATGTGCGTTACAATTAATTTTTCTGCCACCTGCTTGAGTTTTGCCCACCATGCGGGCATGTGGGTGGCCAAAATAATACACAAAGACTTATATTAGGTACAAATGCTGCTTCGCCAATGACTAGGATTACTCATCTTCTAGCTCACTCTTAATTATCACAAGTCTGTATATTTTGTAAGACTTACCTTATTGGACGCCAATAGCAAGCATCCTGTCTTCCCAGGCTCACATCATGACTCTGGAGGAAGAGAGAAGGGGCCCACTTCTTTCTTGCCCTTGCTTATATATGAGTCTCCCTGCTATGTCACTTCCCACCTGGATCACCACTTCTTTATTACATTTCCCAGAATCCTCCTTGACTCCTAGTCCTGCCTAACTTGCTGCCTCATTAACCAAACAGTACTTTATCTATCATCCAATATGACAAACACATACACAGAAGCACTTCCCCCATTATCTCCTCTTTTCTGTCTAAATAGAAAGGATAACTTACCTTTTATAATAACTGAAGAAAACTATATACATAACTATCTGTCTTCAACTCTATCAAAGAGCACAGAAGGATAATATATAAACTCTAGAATTGACAGAGACATCTCACTACCTGGACAGTCACCCAAAGTTCCTCTGTAATGTTGGGGCATCCATCTTCAGCCCATAGACCACAGTGTGTCTGGCACACTTCTCCATTGCAACAGGAACCCTTTAGTACTGTTTTGTTTTGTAAGTTCAGCAGTCACTTTCTTATGGGCCCTGCATGTCCAGTTTATACAGCAACAAACAGTCCAGGCAAGAGCAGTTTTTTGCCCAAATGTCTAATCTTGCCATGTTGAAGGCAAAGTCCATAATGAGTTTCTTCGATGTCCATCTTCCTTTCTGACATAATTGGTGTGTCAGGAGCAGTCGTGTCTCACTGCCAAGAAAAGTCCTAAACAATTTAAATACCATATTTCTGTAGGTCTTTGAAAGGTATGAAGAATATCCATCTCAAATACATCTCTGTATATCTAGAAAACCTAACTAACCTAATTATAAGTTCTGACTATCAAAGGTGACTATATAACCTGTATTTAATTATGCATATCATTTAAAAGATCTGCATAAACACAATACCTAAACAAGAGGAGACATATACATATCACAAAATTGACCTTAAAGTTATATCAATAAATGAAAATCCATACCAATGCAAAGTATTCATTCCTATATACTATTCCCCCTTTTTTTCCTTTAAAAGAGATTGACTATGCTCATTACCATTTATAACTAACCCATTTAAATGAAAACAAACATTTATAAACAATATTTGGGAATTTGGGCGTCATTCATTCCAAACTGCTTCCTGCTGATTGGGGGTGATGTCCATACCATGGGGTTCATGATAAAACACAGAAATCTGACCAAGTCCTTGTTTGTGTAGTCTGTAAGGCTGCATCGTCTCAGCTGTTTTGGATGTAGGAACAGTTGTGTCACTGCTTCAAGGGGTCTTGCTTGGTCAAACCATAGTAGTCTGGAAGGTATCCACAGCTTTTCATTGTCTGTAGAAACACAAACAAAATCTCTTTTCCAAAGTAACCTGTCCTTATACCTAAATTTTGAAATCAAGGCATTTTTAAAATGTTTAAGTTGGATTGATTCAGCAACACTTATAATCAAATGTATTTTAGTAGCAGTAACTCTTTCCTCAGCAATCAAACAATTTAAAGACAACAATACAGCATATAGTATTCAGACTCCCTGTGTATTTTCCATCTTTACCTGGCTTTTTTATTATTCTATTTTTACTTCCATTTTTTTCTTTATTCCTGAGACAGGGTTTCTCTGTGAAAATCTGCTTTTGGAGTGCTCAGATTAAAGGTGTGTGCCATCACACCCAGCTACTCTATTTGCTCCTGTTACTTTTTCTCTCACAAGCCTACATATATTTTTAAATGCAGTGTAAACCTTTAGAGTTTTTTCTTTATCTGGATCTGTCTTTATCATCTCGGGAGTGCTGAGTCCAATCCCCAAGTGCTCAGGGACAGCGAGAGCATATAGAAGCTGCTCCGATGCCTCTCAGCAACCCAACAGGGCAGGCTGTAGCAGCAGGTTTTCCTCTTCCTCTGGGAACCTTGGGGCATGGGATCATTCCACTCACTGACACCTTTCTGTTAGGATAAATCTTTCTGCCACCAGCTTGAGTTCTGCCCACCACATGGGTGGGCAAAATAATACACAGAGTCTTATATTAGGTACAAATGCTGCTTTGCCAATGACTAGGATTACCCATCTGCTAGCTCAGTCTTAATTATCATAAATCTATATATTTTGTAAGACTTATCTTATTGGATGCCAGTGGCAAGCATACTGTCTTCCCGGGCTCACATGGTGACTCTGGAGGAAGAGAGAAGGGGGCACTTCCTTTTTGCCCTTGTTTATATATGAGTCTCCCTGCTATGTCACTTCCCACCTGGATCACCACTTCTTTACTACATTTCCCAGAATCCTCCTTGACTCCTAGTCCTGCCTAACTTGCTGCCTCATTGGCCAAACAGTACTTTATTTGTCATCCAATAAGGCAAACACATATACAGAAGCACTTCCCCCATCATAAATAGATTATGTTAACTGATCTTAATAGAATCAAACTAATAGTCAATGACATCAACAGCAAAAATCTCCAAACATATTAAAATGAAACATTATAACTATTTCTACAAACATATTAATTCTCCTGGCTTTTACAGTCTTTCTGCCCCTCTTCTCTAAGTTTGTGAGATTTAGGTGTGGAATTGTGTTATCAATGTATTAGTTAGTGCTGTGTACCCTACAGTCCTGTATTCTCTGAATTTTGATGAGTTCTGGGTCTCTGTAATAGTCCCCATTTCTTGCAAAAAGAAGCCTCTTAGATGAGTGAAAGCTACCCTTGCTGTAGAAATAAGGATAGATATTTAAAATAGAATTAGGATTATATTAGTTTAGGAAACTATCAGTACTAGGTTTTCTCTAGAGCCTTTGGCCTCTCCAGCTGTGGATAGTTGGTTACAATTAGAGTACCTGTCATGAATTCTCTCCTATTGAGAGGGCCTTATGTCCAACTGCACTTTTTGTTTTACAAACGTTGTTTAGTTGGGTCATGTATTTTATTCATCTGGCAGCCTGTCTATTGATTGGAGAAATTTGATCATATATATTTTAGCCATCAATTAGTATGCATTTATTGTTATTATTGAACTGAAATAAAATGTTTTTTTACCCATTTAAGTGCACAATTCAGTACATTTTGGCTTTCAATTCATCTATTAGTGGTTTCTTGGGTTATATTCATATTACTATTGCTAATATTGCTGCAATAAATGTTACTGTGCAAATATCTGTGTGAATTCTTCTTTTGGTCATTCACTTAGTCATGGAGTTGCTGAATCAACCAGTTTTGATGTTTGAATCAACCAGTTCAGTTTTTAGAAATTTTGGGGAACCACTAGTTTTACATATTTACATTTACACATTTACCATTTACATTCACACTGATGATTCGAGTATTTTCCAGTCTTTCCATATTTTTCTTCCAACATTTATTTTTGGGTTTTAATAGGCCACCTAGCAAAAGTTATGTTATGGATTTGATTTACAATACTTGTTCTGAGCACCATTATGCAAACAATTCCACAATTCCACAATAAATTTGAACAAAGAAACACATGCCTAAAAACAGATCTCCTGTGCACTTTTCTAGGCATGCTAGCAGTCTTCCTTGGGCCAATGACTTTCCAAATGCACAAGAACACCTCGAGCATTTCAAAATCATTTTCAATGTCTCATTCTCTCATTTCTGTGTTCTGCTGTTTTGGTCATTGTTAATTCATTTGGAAATGCTACCATAATTATGAAGTTAAACAATTGATACTGATTTTTTTCTCCTTTATGTCTTTGGATAAAACTTCATCTGGTCAAAGAAATTATGGCCTGAGAATGGAACTTTTTAGACAAGTTGCATAATGATGGTTCTCTGGGGATATAGCTTTTGGATTACTCTCAGTCCATCTGTTTCTTTTACTGGCTTCTAGAGTATGAGTTTTGAAGCTACCATAGTTGTGTGAATATTTGTTTCTAGGCTGATGTATAGGTGGGGATTCAGCCAAATAAAAGCAGCACAAAGCTATTGTCCTTACTGCCAGCCACATTTCTGAAATAAATACTTATTAAATTGTTGCAAGCCTTTAATTAATTTCCACATTTCAGGGGGAAAAGTTGACTTTGACAGTTTTTATTTCCTAGTGTTCTCTTTGTTTTGTGTAGGTGTAGATTTTGAAGGAACTTATTCCACCATGAATAAGTGTTTCCCTCAAATGAATTCTCTTAATTAGTTCAACAGAGAATAAATGGGAGTATATGTATCTTTTGGTCTGTGTGCATCTATATATTCATCTCCCTTACACATGTGCAAGTATTTTTTTCATCCTATTAATCTACTTAGGCAGTTTATCTTCTGTCTATGCATTGGTTCTTGAATATTTATTTTAAAATTGTATATTTTTTTCATATAATCCTTATGTTTTTTTCTTGACATATCAGCCATTTTCCATTTGCATTTTTTCATTTAAATTAGAAATAATCTTATTTTACATATCAATCCCAGTTCCCTCTTCCTCCCATCCTCCCATGTCTCCCACCAACCACCCCATTCCATCCCCATTCTGCTCCTCAGGGAGGGTGAGGCCTTCCATGGGAGATCATCAAAGTCTGTCACATCATTTGGGGCAGGGCCAAGAGGCCCTCCCCTATGTGTCTAGGCTGAGAGAGTATCTCTCTATGGGGAATGGGCTCCCAAAGTTCATTTGTACGTGAGGGATAAATACTGTTCCACTACCAGAGGCCTCATAGATTGCCTAGGCCTCTTAAATGACACCCATGTTCAGGGGCCCTGGTTCGGTCCTATGCTGTTTTCCAAGCTGTCAGTCTGGGGTCCATGAGCTGCCCTTTACTCAGGTCAAGTGTTTGTGTGGGTTTTTCCAGCCTGGATTTGATCCTTTTGCTCATCACTCCTCTCCCTCTCTGCAACTGGATTCCAGGAGTTTGACTCAGTGCTTAGCTGTGGATCTCTGCTTCTGCTTCCACCAGATACTAGACGAAGGCTCTAGGATGGTATATAAGGTAGATATCAATCTCATTATAGGGGAAGGGCATTTAAGGTAAACTCTCCACTATTGCTTAGATTCTTAGTTGGGGTCATCCTTGTGGATTCCTGGAGATATCCTTAGTGCCAGGTTTCTCTTTAAAGCTATAATGGCTCCCTCTATTAAGGTATCTCTTTTCTTGCTCTCCTCTATTCTTCTCCTGACTCAACCTTCCTGCTCCCTCATGTCTTCCCCACTCCTCTTCTTCCCTTCTCTTTCTCCTAACTCCCTCATCCATTTGTATTTTTATAAATGCATCTAGTTTAACTTTCAGTAGGTCCTTTGTCTTTCTAGCTTGAGCATATAACAATGACACAAAGCCCAATAACAATATTTCTTTAAGAGACCAAAGAGGAGATATATATATATATATATATATATATATATATATATATATATATTGTTTTCTTGTGGAAACCAAAGTAAACCCATTATTAGTATGTGTATATTTCCAAATATGTGTGTGAGTGCATATTTTGCATTCCAATCAAAATAAACTTTATGAGTGTTCAATGTTTTGTCTCTAAATGGCACATCTGCACCACTGCCTTCAAAGCTAAGGAAAATGATGGAATATAAAACAGGAAGATTATAAGAGGCAGAAGTTGAAGAGGAGTGCAATGAAACACTACCTTTCTGGACATGCCCCAGTCCTGTACTAATGAACTCTTCAGAGCTGTATTTACCTGCAAGTATTGCACAAGATTAGGCCCCTCATTCTACCATAAAAGGAAGAAGGACTCAAAAAACCCCATCTCCTCCTGAGTTATAGGCAATTAAGGACTTCTAGGGGAGGGAGAGGCACTTCTTTTTCAGCAGCATAGCCACAGTAAGTTGTCTGTGTTCCTCTAAATAACCTCTCATTTATGTTTCTGTAAGAAATTCTAATTAAACTCTTTGGGTCACTAAGGAAAAAATTAAGAAAGTAGAGATGAGAGTAGTTTTGAAGAAGAAAGGGATCAAACAGTGGGCAGGGGATGGGGACTAGAGAGGAATATTAGAGGTGAATGTGAATTCAAACATTATATCCATGTGTGGAAATGGCACTAGGAAACCTATTATGCATAATTAATACATGCTAATAAAATTTTTAGGCAGCAAAAATTGCTTTATTTTCCAAGTCCTTATATTCCCTTTCCTAATTTGGGATCCCTCTATCTGGGATCATGGTACAAACCAGGCATACAGATCACAAATATATAGAAAGTGAAAGGCATGCTCATTAATTTATTACTGAAGAACCTTGTAATCAAGGATATTGTCTGAAAGGTTCTTTTCTCATAATACACAGGCAAGCAAGTGAGGCTCTCCGGGTGAGTACAAAAATATTTTTAGAATAGGTAGCATTGGTTAAGAAAGGCAGGACAAACTATAATAGGGAAGACACCTTTGATCCATAGAGTCTTACCATGTGCAGGTGTGGGTACAGATGCATCCATATCTTTTTCAGATTTCCTGTCTCTCTTTCCCTCTTGCCCCAATACACTGCTTTTTCTTGTTTCTTTCCTTCCAGATTCATGTGAACAACTTATTTTTATATTATTTCTCTTATATGGAGAATTAATCACATAAGCACCTGAATAATAACATATTGTGCATTTGGGAATTTTCCAGGTCCTAGAGGTTAGAAATAACCGTTCCTCTTCATTTACTCTGAAACTCAATGGTAGATAGATTATTAAAATGCTGTAACATTAGGCTGGGCGGTGGTGGCACACGCCTTTAATCCCAGCACTCCGGAGGCAGAGGCAGGAGGATCTCTGTGAGTTCGAGACCAGCCTGGTCTACAAGAGCTAGTTCCAGGAAAGCCTCCAAAGCCACAGAGAAACCCTGTCTCGAAAAAAAAAAATAAAAAAAAATGCTGTAACATTAAATATACCAAATATCTGTTAATGTTTGCTTACCAACAGGAAAGAAGAGTTCTCTTTGTTTCCTCCATCTTTTTTTTTCTGTAATATCTCCCTGAGAAGCATTTTTTGCTTAATAGATCATGAACTTTTACAGAGATGTGTAACTAAAACCCATTCTCCTATAGAACAAAGCCAGATAGCACAAAAAAGTACTTGTTTACTCATAACAAATTTATATATGTGTATAAAGAATGGTAATTTAATTAAAATGGGTGTATTTCCTTTATTCTTAGAAAGAAATCTGATGGGGAATGTACTGTGTATGTTTATTTTATTAATTGTTAAATAAAATACTGTTTGGCCAATGAGACAGCAAGTGGACGGGACTAGGAGTCAAAGAAGATTCTGGGAAATGTAGTAGAGAAGTGCTGATCCAGGCAGGAAGTGACATAGCAAGGAGACTCATATTTAAACAAAGGAGAAACAGGAAGGACCCCCTTTTTTCCCGTTCGCCTCCTCTAGCGGCAGGATGTGAGCCACCGGCGAGGAGGGACGCCAATAAGGAGTCCAATAAGATAAGTCTTATAAAATATATAGATGTATGATAATTGAGACTGAGCTAACAGATGAGATTCCTAGTCATTGGTCAAGCAACATTGTACCTAATACAAGTTTCTGTGTATTCATTTGGGCCCTAACTCGGGCAGGCGGCTGGCATAAAGTGTACATGTGGCGGTGGGGCTCAGCCATGTTTGGCAGAAAGATTTATCGTAACAGAAATCTTTTAAGGAACATAAATACTTAAGATGGAAATGGGCACCTGCCTGTACTCCATTAAGTATTGCCTAATTTCCTTCTGAATGAAAGGGGAATTTCCCATGTTGTATTCAAGTGAAAGAGGTGGAAAGAAGTAAGTGAAATCATTTATAGAAAGTGTCAGTTATTGTTCTTGCAATGTAGTAAGTGTTCAGCTATTATTACTGCTTTCTTTTTGGTATTAGAGGGGAGCTATGGGAGTTATGATATCTCCACGTCCTATAAATGGCTAAATAAAACCCATCCACAGTTGATAGATCATGTCTGTAGTTTCTGTTCAATTGTACATGGTGAGTATTAAATACCAAAACAGGGATAGACTTAATAGTTTTTATCCCATGGATACTTTCCTTTTGTTTGTTTTCTTAATCATTACTAAACCTACTTGCGTTAGAATTGATATTTAACTGACAGTTACACCAAATGACTTGAATAGGTTAATTTCCATGAACCATATTAGGCATTAAAAGAAAACTAAATACAATTCCCTACACATCTTCAAAATTAAACTTGGTCTGCATTTCTTGCCCCCTTGAAGTTTCAAGGCTGTGAGAGGAGAAAACCACTGAGCACTAAGAAATACTTGCTATTGTTTGGGAGAACAATTGAATATTGTTAGTAATCCACTTAATGGTAATAAATAAGAGCAAATTTTGGTTAACATCAAGAAGAAAGGATGAAAGGAATGGCAGCCAAGTGATAGGTAAAATTTTAATGCTCCATATAGAAGAATGAGGTTAATACCTGAGTGTGTATTGGATATATATATATATATATATATATATATATATATATATATATATATATATATATATATATAATATATATATATATATATATGAGTGTGTTAGTTTATAATTGCTGTGTATGACCAAGACAGCTTATAAAATTGTTTACTGGTGGCTTACAGTTTTAGAAGGATAGTAAATGATAATCATGGTGGGGAGTATGGCAGTAGGCAAGCAGCTTGTACTGGAGCAGTAGCTTATATGTTGAGGCAACAACCGTGAGGCAAAAAGAAAGCCAACTGGAAATGGTGTGGGCTTTGGAAACCTCAAATCCCATCCCCAATGACTTATTCCCTCTAGTAAGGCCATACCTCCTAATATTTGCAAACAGTTCCACCAATTATGGACCAAACATTCAAATATATGACCCTATGGAGCCATTCTCATTCAAACTACCACAGTGAGTATATATAGGAGTGTGTCAGAATGTTCATATTCATGTTTGTATAATTTATAAGGAATTCATCTTTATAAAAGAAACACTCCGTTTCCTATCAGAGCTGTTATTCTTTTGGTTCCTCATTAAATGAGACACTGGAAGGCATCCTCCTTAATTTATACTCCTGGTTTATTCCTCCAAGCTAAATGTTCCTATGCAAGAGTTCCAAATTGCATCATTAATTCCATCCTGTGGATAGCCCCTAAATTTGAATGATCTCATTACTGGGTTACTTAATGCTATCAATATTTGTTTATTAAGAAACTATGTATGGCCATGTTTTCTGAGATTGCAAGTACAGTAACCATCTGGATGGAGATTAATATCTCACTTGGGGTTATGTAATATTTTCTTTATTTCATTCCAGTTGCAATCCCCTTTCCTAATTTTTCAAAATGACACCAAAGCCCATTTTGTGAAATTGCAATGTAATCTGACAGTGATAAATCACTGTTCGACAGGGAGAATTTGCTGAAGTTGTGGATTTGCATTCTTCATGCCATTTTAGTTAAGATGAGAAATGCTTGGAATTTATACATAAACAGCATTGTGTTTGGGTCATATTTATTACAGAAGACTCCTGAAATAGCTGCTGGTTTTAATTACACCATTGTGTTCAGAAAGAAAGAAATATCTTCTTGTCCTTAGCTTTTGCTATCAGTGTAGGACTTTTACGGAATAGTTTGTTAAAATAGCTATTGAAAAATTTTAAGTTCAGAATGATTGTTCTCAGAGAAAAATCAATACATACTGCCTGGCAGTTCATCAAAGCAGGCCTTCTGAGAGCGGCATCCCAGTTGCTTTAACATCAGCATTTTCCCTTTTTGCCAGTGTAGTTTTACAGCCCTGGATCCAAATTAAGAGGTTAAATTATTCTTTTCAAGCACACAGGACCTTCTGGCCAAATCGGTCTACACAACTTACCCTTTATTAAACTGTCTAGAACTTTCTCCCAACCTGCTACCTGCATCTCTGACTTACATTTTCTTTTCTAGCTGGTGTCAGGAAGGTAGAATGAAGTTTCTCCCTCATGGCCCACAATCCTCACATTAAAATCACCAAGAATCTTCACTCTATGAAGTGTGATCCTCTAATCTTGTTAATTTGATGGGTTTGGCATAATGAAAAGGATTGTAAAAATGTGTGAATTTTGTATGGAATAAGTGAGTTTGTGGATTTTTTTCACCAGTATTGCATCAGGCCACAAGAGTTTTGGCTGGACAAAGGATGCTGATGATGTGAGTCTGTTTCATAACTATGTGAGCAAGCTTGGATTATTGTGGACTCATGGATTCACTGATATAATATTCTTCCCAGAAATGAGAGAGGTTAAAGCTTAGTTGTAATTCTCATTTGCTAGCAATCAAATATTTGCCTTTAAATAAATAAATAAATAAATAAATAAATAAATAAATAAATAAATAACCACTTATCTCTGTGTCCTTGTTTGTATAAATCTGGAGTATTGGGCTACATACTTAAAAACTTGTTTTATGTATTTTAAAAACATACCCAAATTGCTGGGGTCTGGCCTATATCAGTCCCATGCTACAGAGGCCATCTATTCCTGACTGTTGTCTTTGGGGCTGAATTGAAACCAGCTGAATAGCCCTGGGTCTGACCCTGAGTTTGGGAGTGTGGATGAGGGAAGTCTAGCTACCCAACGATGTTAAGGACAAGACAGAGACATCTTGTCATTTCAGGAGGGCTCTCAGTCCATACTGCAGACCACAGTTTATTCCAATATCAACTTAAATAACTCTCCAAAAGCCAAAAGTGAGGGTACTGGCAGAAGACATTTATTATCCTGTATATAGGACTGGACAGGAAACATTTCTTTTAATCCCAGAGATAGTCCTAGAATGCATTATTCAAGCCCTCAGTCATTCCATAAGGACATATCTCACAAGTCTTCCATCATGTCCCATTAGTCCCTAGGCACATCCCATGTCCCATTAGTCCTCAGGATGTGTATGGGTCCACTCAGAGCCTAGGTCTATTGTTACACAAACTAGGAGCCATTCTCCACCATGGCCAGGCCATCTGGAGGTAAACAGCCTCCATGTAAAACACAACAGGAGATTTGAGCTCCTGGAATTGTGGTGAGGCCTATTCTGAAATATTATATTCAGGCCCTAATGATAAATTTTATATACATATACCTTTATCTTAACTGTACCTTAATTAATCTTACTCCTTAGTGTTGCCTCTAGTGAACTAACATTCTAAACTTTTATTTATTTATTTATTTATTTATTTATTTATTTATTTATTTATTTATTTAATTGTATAAAGAAAGAGAGAGAAAGAGAGAGAGAGAGAGAGAGAGAGAGAGAGAGAGAGAGAGAGAGAGAGAGAGGAAGCACTGTGTATGTATGGAGAGCAAAGGACAACTTTTCGAAGTTGATTCCTGCTAATGGACAGTTCCTCCAGAATAGCTGGTCTGTGAGCTTCTGGCAGATTCTTTTGTCTCCACTGCTAATCTTGACATATTGCCTTGGGAATGCAAGCCACTTGCATTCTGGGAATAGAATGCAGACCCTGAAGCCTGCAGGCAAGTGTTTTTACATATTGCACTGTGGTGATATTCTGGTAGCCCTGCCTGGCTAAGTCCCGTCTGTCCATTGCCTGAAACAACTTTATTCATCAACCAATATGAGAAACATATATTCACAACGTACAGAAGGACATCTCCCATCACTGCACCATCTACCCAGCTTGACTTCTTTTTTCTATTGACTTCTATGTAATCAACTCTGTCTATATACTAGAGAGATTACACTGTAGTTGTTTCTCTCTGTCTTATTTCACTTATAATCTCTGGTTCCATCTATTTTATTGCAAATGATGGGATTTGACAGCTGCATAATATACTATTGTACATATGCAGCACATTTCTTTATTCATGTATCAGTTTATAGATACATATATCATTTGTATATCTTGGCTGTTGTGAATAATGCTGCAATGGACATGGAGTGTATATGTACCTCAAATTATTTTATTTTGGCTATATGCCTAGCTGTGGAATTCATGGGTCATGTGTTAAATTAGCTTTTAATTTTTAATAAATATTCATAATTTTTCATGACTATATTAGTTTAAATTTCTACAAATGGTGTGTAAGAGACTTCCTTTTTCTATACATCTCTGCAGCCTCTTGTTATTTTTAGTGTTTCTGAAAATAGCCATTCTTACTGGGACAGTATCAGTAGTCTTCAATATTTTTAATTTAGTTGTTCTTGTTGATAATCTGTATGTCTTGTGAAATATCTATTTTAGATTTATTTCCCATTTCTTTAATGAAATTAGTTGTTATTGTTGCTAGTGAAGATTTGTTGTTGTTGTATTTTAGTTAATAACTTCAGTACTGATATTTAAGTCCTTAATGTTGAGGGTCTTTTGGTGAAATACATCTAATTCTTATGCATGTGGATATTGACTTATACTTGCACTATTTATTGAAAATTCTATCTTTTCTCCAATGTACATTCTGAGCACCTTTGTTGAAGATCAGTGTGTAGTTTATAACCTCTCTATTCTATTCATCATATGTATCTGTTTTTATGTCAATACTTTTATAATTAAAAAAAGCAACTCGAGAGAGAAAGAGACCATGTGACAGAGTTTAAACAGAGGGGATTTTTATTGAGGGAAAAAGTTTTTAAAGAGAAAGGGGAGGGGGTGACCAGCCTCTGGGGACAGCAGCAGATGGAGAGAGGAAAGAGAGGCAGGCAGGGGGGAATGGTTGATGGGCAGGACCCTTTTAAATTGGAACAGTGAGTAAGCACTGGTGGTGCTCTTAGTGGCAGTAGCTGAGGTTGTATCCTGTCAGAACTCCAAAGGCAGGCCAGTACAAATGCCTAAATATTAGCAAATGCCATGCTGTTTTGATTACTATTGCTTTATAATACATTTGTAATTCAGATTGTGTACTACTTCTTGTTTTATTCTTTTAGAACACTTTTGGCTCTTGTGGTCACTTTTGACTTCATTTAAAGTTTAGAATATTATTTTTCCTGTTCTGTGAAGAATACATTGGCATATAAATATAGATTGCATTGAAAAGGAAAATACTTTGGACTGTATTGACAATTTTAACAATAATGTTTCTTACAGTACATAAACACAGGACTTTCAATATTTTAAATGGTTATTACATTTTTCATACAATATATTTTGATTATATTATTTTCCTTACCAGCTACTCTCAGATCCATCCCCATACCCAATCAAGTTCATGATCTCTCAATAAAAGGAAAAGCTACAATAGCAACAACAAAAATTCAAAATAAAAGCAGACAAACTAAAAAGAATTTATAAGAAAATTACCCAAACAAAACAAAACAAAAATGTAAACAAAAAAACAGAGTCCATTTTGTGTTAGCCAACTACTACTGGGCATAAGGCCTGCCCTGGAGTGATAGTTCCATGGAGGAAACTGACTTTTCCCTTTATTCAACAGTTGTCAACTGCAAATAACTTCTTCATTATATGAGTAGGGCATTGTGTCTACTTCCTCTTCTTAGTGCTGGGAACTTAGCTGATTTAAAAGGTGTATGTCTCAGGCATTTTGTCATAGTCTCTATGAGTTCATTCGTGTCAGTTTGTTTTGTCTAACATACACAGTTTCCTTCAAGTCATCCCCCACCTATGGCTCTCACATTTTTCTACCTCCTCTTTTACACAGTTCACTGTGACATGAGTAGTGATGGTTGCTAAGATATCTGATTTAGAGCCAGGGCTTCAAAGTCTCTCACTCTCTACACATAGTTCAGTTGTGTAGAATTTTGTTAATTACTACATACTGCAAGAAGAAGACGCTTCTCTAATGAGGGTAAAATGATGTTCTGCTCTATGGGTATAGTAATATGTTGTTATGCATCATTTTGTTGCTATGTTGCTTTAATAGAATAATAGTAGTAGGTTTTCCTTAGGCACATCACCTAGGAAGTCTAAGGTTCTTTGCCACTTTTATGAGTGTCCTGTATGGATTCCATCCCATAGAGTGGGCCTTAAATCAAATAAAAAAAGTTGTTGGTTACTCCTATAATATTTATGCCACTCTTGCTCCAATATATCTTGTAGGCAAGTCTCTATTGTAGATCAAAGGGTTTGTAGCTGGATAAAACTGATGGCTATTTTTCTCCTTCAGTAGTTTACATAGTACCTTCTAGTATCATGAACACTAGTCAGTAGGGATAAAACTTCTAGTTAGGCACCAGCTCAATTTCTCCATGTTCAATGACATAAATAAGTGTGTCTTCAGAAATAGAGCCTTAATATCATGTTAGGGAGAGTAAGTAATAGCACTGGAAATAAACTGTGGTATTTTGGAGGAGGTTGTCTATGGGACACCTTTGATCCATGACTCAACAAGAGATAACCCATTCCTAGCACTGGAAGTTCTAATTGGTATCATAAGATGTCTAGTTAGGCCATTAGCTTCCCCATTATATATGGTAACTCCATTTAGATTTCTTCTATATTGGTATATACTTTAGGACATTCGTATAATAGTAGGTTTCCACGTAGTTTTTCTAATGGTCTTTAGTGTTAGTTGTCCTTCCCCATATACCTTCATTTACCCTTCTCTTCCATCTCTCTCCTTTAATCCTCATATTCTAGTTTCATTTTTATCTATTTATATTATCAAATTATATTCCCTCTTCTTTGGAATATCCCTTTCTCTACAGGATCCCCTATGAGCTACCTAAATTCTTTGATTATTTGTATTGAAACACACATATCCAGAGTTTAAAAGCTTATGCCCACATATAATAAAAAACATGCAGTACTTATCTTTTTAGGCCTAAATGACCTCACGTGGGAAGATTGTTTCTAGGTCTATCCACTTAATTATAAATTTTCAAATTTTACTTTTCTTCTCAGCATAATATTCCATCATGTAAATGTACCACATTTTTATTATCTATTCATCAGTTCCTGGATATCCAGACTGTTTCTAATTCTTAGCTATTATAAATGTAGGTAGTATGAATAAGATGTAGAGTCCTTTGTATATATGCCAAAGATGGTTTAGATAGATTTTGTGGTTTTCCAGGTTTTTTGATCTTTTCAGTGTTGTAAAATTTTCAATGTAGAGAACTTTCACCTGTTTGTTGTACTTTATTCCCAGGAATTTTAATTATTTTTTTAGGTATTGTAAACATACTCACTTTTTTTTCTGTTTCAGAGCTGTTTATTTTTGTAGTGATTATATAAGTTGGTTTGTGTCCTGCAACTTTGCTGAATTGAATGATTAGTTCAAAGTGTGTGTGTGTGTGTGTGTGTGTGTGTGTGTGTGTGTGTGTGTGTGTGCGCGCGCGCATGTGTGGAATGCTTGGTTTTTTTCTATATCTTTATCTTCTTCCTTTTTTATTTAAACTAGAAACAGGCTTCATTTACATGTCAATCCCAGTTCCCTCACCCTTCTCTCCTCCCCTGCCCCCCTCCAACCCCCATCCCATTCTCTTTCTGCTCCCTAGGGAGGGTGAGGCCTTCCATAGGAGATATTCAAAGTCTGACATATCATTTGGAGCAGGACCTAGAGCCTCCCCTGTGTGTCTAGGCTGAGAGAGTATCCCTCTATGTGAAATGGGCTCCCAAAGTCCATTTGTATGCTACGCATAAATACTGATTTACTGCCAGAGGCCCCATAGATTAACCAGACCTCCAAACTGATATCCTCATTGAGGAGGTCTGGGACAGTCCTATGCTGGTTTTCCGGCTATCAGTCTGGGGTCCATGAGTTACCCTTGTCCAGGTCAGCTGTTTCTGTGGGTTTCTCCAGCCTGGTCTTGACCCCTTTTGCTCATCAGGGTATAGCTCTGTTTGTGCGTGGTGATAGATAAAGATCTATCTTCAGTCTTCTACATGCCAGCATCAAGTTATGCCAGCAACATTTGTTGAAGATGCTTTCTTTTCCCATTGTATAATTTTATTTCTGTGTCAAAAATCAGGTGTTCATAGGTGTGTGGGTTAATATCTCGGTTTTTAATTTGGTTCCACTGGTCTATCTGTCTATATTTGTGCCAATACCAAGCTGTATTCAGGACTATAGCTCTGAAATAGAGCTTGAAGTCCAGAATGGTAATGACTCCAGAAGTTCCTTTATTGTACAGGGTTGTTTTAGCTATCCTGGGTCTTTTTTTTTTATATAAAGTTGAGAATTGTTCTTTCAAGGTTTGTGAAGAATTGTGCTGGTATTTTGATGGGTGTAGCGTTGAATCTGTAGATCGGTTTTGGCAAGATTGCCATTTTTTACTATGTTGATCCTACCTATCCAACAGCATGGGAGATACTTCCATTTTCTAATATCTTCTTTAATTTCTTTCTTTAAAGACTCAAAGTTCTTGTGATATAGGTCTTTCACTTGTTTGGTTAGCGTTATCCCTAGGTAGTTTACTTTGTTTGTGGCAATTGTAATGGGTGATGTTTCGCTGGTTTCCTTATCAGCATGTTTATCATCTGTATATAGTAGGGCTACTGATATTTTGAGTTCATCTTGTATTCTGCCACTTTGCTGAAGTTGTTTATCACCTGAATGAGTTCCCTGGTAGAGTTTTTCATGTCACTTTATAAACTATCATATCTTCTGCAAATAGTGAAAGTTTGACTTCTTCCTTTCCGATTTGTATCCCCTTGTTCTCCTTTTGTTGCCTTATTGCTATAGCTAGAACTTCAAAGAAAATATTGAAGAGATATGGAGAGTGTGGACAGTCTTATTTTGTTCCTGATTTTAAAGGAATGACATTGAGTTTCTCTCCATTTAGTTTGATGTTGGCTATAGGCTTGCTGTATATTGTTTTTATTATGTTTAGGTATGTTCGTGTTATCCCTGATCTCTCCAAGACCTTTATCATTCAGGGGTGTTGGATTTTGTCAAAGGCTTTTTCAGCATCTATTGAGATCATCATGTTATTTTTCTTTCTCAGTTTGTTTATATGGATGACATCGATGGATGCTGAACCATCCCTGCATCCCTAGGATGAAGCCTACTTGATCATGGTGGATGATTTTCTGATGTTTTCTTGGATTTGATTTACCAGTATTTTATTGAGTATTTTTGCATCAATGTTCATGAGGGATATTGGTCTGTAGTTCTCTTTCTTAGTTGTATCTTTGTGTGGCTTGGGTACCAAGGTTATTGAAGCCTTGTAAAATAGAGTTTGGCAATGGCCCTTCTGCTTCTATTTTGTGGAATATTTTGAGGAAAATTGATATTAGCTGTTCTTTGAATTTCTGGTAGAAATCTACACTGAAGCCATCTGGCCCTGGGCTTTGTTTTTTTGGTTGGGAGACTTTTAATGACTACTTCTATTATATTAGGGGTTATAGGTCTATTTAAATTGCTTATCTGTTCTTGATTTAATTTTGGTAAGTGATATCTGTCCAGAAATTGTTCATTTCCTTTAGATTTTCAAATTTTGAGGAGTACAGGTTTTCAAAATATGACCTGAAGATTCTCTAGATTTCCTCAGTGTCTGTTGTTATATCCCCTTTATCATTTCTGATTTTATTAATTTGCATGTTCACTCTCTGCTGTTTGGTAAGTTTGGATAAAGGTTTGTCTATCTTGTTTAGTTTCTTGAAGAACTAGCTCTTCGTTACATTCATTCTTTGTATTGTTTTCCTAGTTTCTACTTTATTGATTTCAGCCCTCAATTTGATTATTTCCTGGCATCTAGTCCTCCGGAGTGAGTTTGCTCCTTTTTGTTCTAGAGTTTTCAGTTGTTCTGTTAATTCTCTAGTGCAACTATTCTCCAGTTTCTTCATATGGGCACTTAGTACTATGAACTTTCCTCTTAGTACTATTTCAAAGTGTCCCATAAGTTTGGGTATGTTGTGTCTTCATTCTCATTTAATTCTAGGAAGTCTTTAATTTCTTTTTTTTTTATTTCTTCCTTGACACAGGAATGGAGCAGTTTTGCAGTATTCAATTACCATAAGTTTGTAGGTCTTCTGCATTTTGTGTTGTTATTGAATTCTAACTTTAAAGCTTGGTGATATGATAAGATACACGGGGTTATTCCAATTTCTTTGTACCTGTTGAGGTTTGCTATGTTGCCAAGTATGTGGTCGATTTTAGAGAAGGTTCCATGTGGCCCTGAGAAGAAGTTATATTCTTTTGTGTTTGGATGGAATGTTCAATAGATGTCTGTTAAACCCAATTGGGCCATAACTTCTATTAGTTCCCTTGTTTCTTTGTTAAGTTTCTGTGTGGTGGTCCTGTCTAGTGGTGAGAGTGGGGTGTTGAAGTCTCCCACTATAAGTGTGTGAGGTTTTATGAGTGATTTGAGTTTTAGTAATGTTTCTTTTATGAACATAGATGCCTTTGTATTTGGGGCATAGATGTTCAGAATTGAGACTTCATCTTGGTGGATTTCTCCTGTGATGAGAATGAAATGACATCCTTCATCTCTTTTGATTGATTTTACTTTAAAGTCTAATGTATTAGACATTAAGATTTCTACCCATGCTTGTTTCTTGGGTCCATTTGATTGGAAAATCTTTTCCCAACCCTTTACTCTGAGGTACCATCTGTCTTTGAAGTTGAGGTGTGTTTCTTGTATGCAGAGAAGGATGGATTCTGTCTTAGTATCCATTGTGTTCACCTGTGTCTTTTTATAAGCAAGTTAAGACCATTAATATTGAGGGATATTAATGACCATTGATTTTTTCATTCTTGTTTGTTTTGGATTTGTTGTTGTTGGTGGTAGTGTTTGTATTCCTACCCCATTTTTCTTTTGTCTGTTGGTAAAGTGGGATTATCAATGCCCTATGTTTTTCTGGTTGTAGTTAACTTCCTTGGGTTGGAGTTTTCCTTCCAGAATTTTCTGTAGGGCTCGATTAGTGGTTATTTATTGTTTAAATCTGTTTTTTTTTTTTACAACTTTTTTATTTGAAGTAGAAACAGGATTGTTTTACATGACAATCCCAGTTCCCTTCTCCCACCCATCCTTCCCTACCCCCTCAACTAAAACCCTATCTGTCACATATCTTTTCTGCTCCCTATGGATGGTGAGGCCTTCCATAGGGTGTCATCAGAGTCTCTCATATCCTTTGTGATAGGGCCTAGGCCCACCCCCGTGTGTCTTGGCTCAGGGAGTATTCCTCTATATGGAATGGGCTACCAAAGTTCACACCTATGCTAAGGATAAATACTGGGCTTCTACAGGAGGTCCCATAGATTTCTGAGGTTTCCTCACAGAAACCCATGTTCCTGGGGTCTGGATCTGTCCCATGCTGGTATTTCAGCTATCAGACTGGAGAGCAAGAGTTCCCCGATGTTCAGGTCAGCTGTTTCTGTGGGTTTCACCAGCTTGGTCTGGACCTCTGTGCTCTTCACTGGTCCTTCTCTGCATCTGGGTTCCAATTCAGTTCGGTGATTAGTTATGTGTGTCTGCTTCTACTTCCATCAGCTGCTGGATGAAGGCATGTAAGTTAGTCATCTATCTCATTATCAGGGGAGGGCATTTAAGGTAGCCTCTCCTCTGTTGCTGGGATAGTTAGCTGGTGTCATCTGTTTGATTGTATTTTCTTGTATTTTTGGTTTGTTTTTTCTTCCATTTCTTTAGGGGATTTTCTCATATCCTCTTTGAGGGCCTCTATCATTTTCATGAAGTTGTTTTTAAGGTCATTCTCTTCTGCTTCATTTGCGTTGGGATATTCAGGTCTTGCTGGTATAGAGTCCCTAGACTCTGGTGGTGTCATATTGGTTTTTCTGTTGTTGAATATGTTTTTATATTCTCTTTTTTCCATCCCTTCTTCTGCTGGGTTTAGAAGGAGTCTCTTCCTCTACTGATGTGTACTGGACTAAGGTTCCCTTTCGGTGGGTGCAAACAGGTCCAATACTCTGATGGCTCTCCTCTTCCTGTGGATGGAGGCGGGACTGGTACTGGGACCTTGGCAGTCTCTGGGTGGGCTGGATCCCACAGGGATGTGATCCACAGTACACAGTCCCCAGGCCTCAGGTGTCTCTGAGCAGGGAACTACAAGCCTTTTCTATATCTAATGTAATACCCTCTATAATAATAGCAACTTAGTTTCTTTTTCTCCTATTTTGATGCTCTTTATTGCCTTCTCTTGATTTATTGTTTTTGCTAAAACTTCTAGCACAATGATGAATAGTATTGAAAAAATGGAGATTCTTGTTTTGTTTCAAATGTTGGCAAGAAAGATTTCAGCTTATCTACATTAAGCATAACATTAACTGCTTAGTTCAAATGGCTTTTATTTTGCTCATATTCATCTTTTTTATTTGTCCTTTAATGATTTTATTGTTAAGAAATATTGTGGAATAGATGTTACACTTAATACCAGTTTTTCATGTGAAGAGATATCATGTGCCTAGAAAACACAAATACACACATTTGTACTTTCATTCACCAGCACATAAGATATGAAAATCAAACATTCAAAATTTAGAATAATCCACCAACATATTCTTCTAGTAAGGAAGCTTCAGTCTCTTAAATGGACAATGTAATAGACATGTTGTGAAATTTTACCTTAAGTAAAGTTCCAATGTAATATAGAATCAATAAATGAAGAATGAGTGACATACCCTTTGTATCTGTCTGTCATCCTACTTTGCCCCTGTATACAGAAAGGAATTTGAAATCGTTTTAGGTTACAGTCTTGACCTTATTTTACTCACTATAAATTAAACTTTCTTTCCTTCTGCCAGAGAATATTTATAGTGTTTTGCCAAAATAGTTTTCATACTTCTAAATTTACTGTACATTCCTTGAATGCAGGCATGGAACAATTTTCATCTCATTTTTTTAAGTATCAATCCCATAATAATGACTCAGTAAATACCTTCTGGAAAAGATATATTTGAGAAGTTATTTTGAGACATGACACTTATGCTTTAAAATTTCTCCTTGAATTTTGTAAAGATTATAACATGAACAAATGGCATAGGATTGTGATGATAATAAAATCATATCAGCAGCCTCAAATTATTAAGTAATTATTAGGTACCATACATGTTGAATGTTATTTTATTTAATCCTTATGACAGCCTTATGATATAAATGGTACTATTTTTACTTATTGATAAGGAACCAGAGGCAAAGAGGGGTACCATCATTTTCATGACACTATAGAAATAGTAAGTAGTGGGACTTGGGTTTTAACATAGATCTAGCTAGAAAATCTTTCATCTCTGTTGTATTGACCACTGACAGGAGTGGGAAACAACTTACTGTGAACTTACATACTCTATGTCTATAGTTTCAATTTCTTGTTTAATATAAAGTGTACAAAACATAGTATTTGCTTAATTTTCTTGTTTCAATTCTGAAAGACATCAATATTTTCATTGGCATGCATTATTTCTTATTTTTTCTAGACAATGTAAAAAAAACATAAGAACATGAGTGGATATTCTCATTTTGGGGTTTATCAGGGCATAGAATGTACAGTTATGGATGTGTATCTCTGATCTTATTTTTCAAACAGGTTTTATATATATATATATATATATATATATATATATATATATATAGGCTTATTTTCTTCTAGTATTACTTAAAGACATTTGTATTTTTCTGTGAAGGCATTAAAACAAATGCATTAAGATGTTAATACCATCTCAAATCTTAAACTTTATAAAAGTTATACCTTTTATTTCTAGAAGCATAGTAGTCCATCCTGATGAGGATCACTTCAAGTACTATTAAACTTAGCCCTGAATCTGAGTGGCCAAAAGAGTCCTCCTGTAGGTGTGTTTGCCAATTGATGGAGTTAAGATAGCAACAGTTTTGTATTTGGTTGATTGTTATGCATCCAATGAAAGTGATACCAACAATTTGAAGTGGGAAAACTGACTTGTGTTTTCTGTGCAAGATAACTTTTCTCTTTGTTAAAGGATAATGGGCTTTCTCACAAATACTCATCATACCACTCTAGTTTCAAAGCTGTGCCTGGCTGCTTTGTTAGCTGTCAATATCTTTTGTCTTTTTTTCTCTAGCATTTCTTTTAAGAACATGAGAGATCCCTTGAGCATACTCAGTAGGCATATTTTAGCCCTGATATTATTGATGTTGCACATATATCTTTCTAGAACATCCAAATTGACATATACTGGGATTTGCAAGGAATAGTAGTGGCACCACTGAAATCCAGAATTAATGGTCATTGTCACCTAGCCAAGTGATGATTTTTGTCTCCTGAATCAGAAATCAGAAGTGTGTAAATCCCCAGGTGTGACTAAGGTCTTTAGGAAGCTAACCTTTATGGAATTGGATCCTGTGGCAACATTAATTTTTAGAGTACCTAATTTCAAGTAATTTTGGCCTATTATTCATCTGATTTTCATTGTCAAGACATATTCAGTCAAAATATTTTTGGAAAACACATGATCTTGGCATAAATAAATAATGTATTGACTCAAGTTGTTTGGGAATCATGAGTTAAAACTGCTCTATCTTCTGAAGCTAATAACTCTTGGCACTGATATTATGTCCCAGGGTGGCAGAAAAGTATGCTGAGTGCTCTGATTGGTCACAGAATATTAATTGTCTGCAGACATAATGTTTAGAACTCCAATTTAAGCCTGACAAGAATGATCACTTTCATTTCATTTCATTGCAAAGAGTCCAACTGCCCCTTTGAGATGAATGATAAGATCCTGCTTTACCCATCAAACATTCTTCACTTTTTTAATATGAAAAATAAAGGCAAATGAGAGCCCCATCCTATGAGCCACTTCACAAAACTACCTAGACACAGATGGAGTACTTTGGCAATAGTGTTGCTTCTTTTTTTTTTTTTTTTTTTGGTTTTTTCAAGACAGGGTTTCTCTGTGGCTTGGAGGCTGTCCTGAAACTAGCTCTTGTAGACCAGGCAGGTCTCTAACTCACAGAGATCCACCTGCCTCTGCCTCTGCCTCCTGAATGCTGGGATTAAAGGCATGCGCCACCAATACCCGGCCCTAGTGTTGCTTCTTAATAGCACAAATATTTAGTGATCATTGGGAAATGACATGTGTGAGCCAGTCTAAGACGCAAACTTTATTCATTGACACACAAGAAATCAATTATATTGTCTCTACTCATTCAGGAACTCAGTAGTTTCTCTTGCTTTCTATGAGGTATTCTAGTTCTTATTAACCAGAGAATCAGTTGCTGATCAAGATCATAGTGAAAGGAAACACTGACTTCCATCACATTCACCTTGTCACTCAATTTCTTCACAAGCAACTCAGGTATCCCGATTTATTTGAAGGCTGAAAGTAAGCATCAACGTAAGTAAATATGCATCATAGACCACGAAAATGCACCATTATGGTTGAACTTGACACATGGTTTGAAGGCTAAATATGAGGGCATGTTTGCCACCTGAAGAGAATTTGAATAGATCTTTAGGGTTCTTATCTAATCAACGAGTCAGTCCCTTGGTGGATTCATGATATACTGGTATTATGGAAAGGTAATAGAAAGTTAGGCCTCATTGGAGGAAGTGGGTCATTGTGTGTTTGAGCTGGAAAGATACACCTCATCCCAGTCCCCTTCTTTCAGTCCTAATTACTTCTTAACTGCCATGCAGTTGGCAGCTTTCTCCATCATGGATATTTCTCCTCCATGGTTCTTCTATCTCACCATCAGCCTAGTAGAAAGAGTGATGCTGGCTGACAATGAACTGAAACCTCTAAATCCACAAACCCATTCCTTTCTTCAAATTATTTATCTCAAGTATTTGTGAATAGCAATAATAATATCTGAGACGAGCACCACAGTTCAATATAACTTTCTGAGATTTAGTATTAAATATTAGATTTTTAAAATAAAAACCAATGAAACCCTGATAAATAAGGTATTCAATCACAGCCATGTAAGTTAGTGCAAATTAGGAGTCTCATATAACAGCTTGGAGAAAGATACCAAGAAGCTTGACTTCTGGTCCCCCCATAATTTGCATACAAACTTCCATCCCATATTTATAAGTTGGGTGTTTGCTTCAAAACCAAAGTCTGTGTTTTACGGAGGAGACTGACTAAAAAACATGAGACAAGGGCCTATGGGCCTAGCAACAGTAAAGTATGCTCTGGGGAGGAAGTTAGTGGCTACTGAGGCTCACTAGTGGAATTGCTGCCATTATCTTCTGTTGTACATCCACTGATGAGCTCACCAAGCTCCAGTAGATAGTTATACACCCCTTATCACATATGTAACCATAGTTGAATTCAACAGGTTTCCCCACAAACAACAACAAAAAAAAACTGACAGTAACAACAAAATTTATTAATGTGGGATTGGAACATGTAGTGTTGAGGGGGAAGGTGGTAGAAGTATGAGGAACATTAGAGGGGGGTTATAATAATCAAAATGAACATCATACATGCATAAAATTTTCAAACAAAAACCTTGGTAAATTTTAAAAACCAAAATATGTTTAAAATCCCATGGGTAGCACATAGGCCAAGACACATTGTGATAGGACAAATGAAAAGAAAATCCAAGCTTGACAGGCTCTCAGATTGCCTTTGTCATCAGAATTAGCTGAATGATGGCTTGTTAAATGTATAGGTTTCTTATCACTCCAGACCCACTGGATTCTATTTTGTTGACTAGGGAAATTAGAATTTCCATTAACCCTCTGGAAAATTCTGGTAATCAGACAATAAATTATTCAATGATACTAGCAGTTTTACCAAGCAGATTCAAAGAAGTCTAATGGTATACATGTGGTATACATTTCTTTTTGGCTTCTTTTATAGAAAATATTTTTACTTTAGGGACCTATGCAGTACCATTCTTAAAGATTCACTGTCTTCAGCAAATAGCTTCCAAGGTCATTGTTATCATCTGTATGAAGGTTATGGAACCAAAAAATGACCAAAAAATTATCTGGAAGAGTTTTATGATTCAAACATGGAAGTAATACTTATTCCTTCCATGTGCATTGCTTTGGCTAGAACTCAGACATTTAGTGACACCTAACTGCAAGGGAGGTTGAAAATGTGAAGGCTCACAAAGAAAAAGGGAGCAGGTTTAAAAAAAAAAAAACAACCATCCTTTCCACAGGAAGTATGCAACAGGGTTGGTTTCACAGAATTTTGGCTTATACAGATATATGGGGGCCTAGATTTAGAGACCTAGCACTTGCTTTAATGATCTGTCATTATGGTCTTGAAATCCTCACTACTATTTCTTGAGCAATGAGTCCTACATTTTTACTTTTCATTGATACCCAAAAATTATTTTGCTGATAGTTTGGTTAAAGATATTAAACAGAGGCAAATGGGTATGGCACAATGTGGGGATTTATTTAGATAGTGGGATCTAGATTTCAGCATTCTATACTGATCATATGTTGACCACTAAGGCATCCTATCTCAGAGTGCTATCCTGTTTTGCAATTTTTATCAGTGACTTACATGACATATAAATTATACTTATCACATTATCAGATGTTAGGAAGTTGGGAGGGACAAAAATTCTTTAGAATACATCATTCTTCCTCAAAAAGATCTCAGTAGTTTGGAATGATGGGTTGAAATTAACCAGATCACATTCAAAATAAAAAAATGCAAAACTTTTCATTCAGGTCCAAAAATCCAACTGCAAAAGTACAGTCTTGGGATTTTATTTGGCTAAGAGCATGAGCAGAGTGACTGGGTTGCCAAAAATACTAATTCCCCTCTTAGTCCAGATCACAAAAACTTAGGATACAGAACAATAGAAGTATTCGTTCAATTGCGCTTTAGATGACAACTTAAATTAATATTCTGTTTATTGTGACATATTTAAGAGGCCTAATGACAGACTAAATCGTGTCCATAAAAGAATGTCTAAGATGGAGAAAGGTTTTGGAAAACATATCACCTAAAAGACAATGGACAATTGAAGGAAAATGTAGATGCTTAGCATGGAAAGAGGGTGGCAGAATTTTAAGGAATACAAATAGTGAAAGAGACCAAGATATGTCTGCAAATATTTTAGATACTGGTCATAATTTATTTTTATTATTTCTGACAATAAAAAAGAAGACTAAATGGTAAAGTGTCCAAAATGATAAAAATCAGTGGAATAAAACAGTGAACTTTTAATACAACTGCATATAATCTTGTTACATAAAATTTCTTAATCCATGTTAGAATGTTTGGGCCTCTGTAGAAGGAACTCATGTATTAGATGGAGAACTGGAGTCTTTATAAGATTTTCTGTGACTAAATCACATAGACATATACTGTAAATCTGTTAAGATACTCTTCAAATTATACATAATAAGAACTCTGGAGTCAGACTGCCCAAATTCTTACATTGGCCCCATTTCTTAGTAACTATGTCACCTTGGGTATATCATACAATTTCTCAGTGCCTTCATTTTCAATATGTAAGACAGAGACAATAATAATAATGATAATATGTGCATATAACCCTTTAGATTAACACACAACTCAT
Source organism: Cricetulus griseus (assembly GCF_003668045.3). Lineage (NCBI taxonomy): Eukaryota > Metazoa > Chordata > Mammalia > Rodentia > Cricetidae > Cricetulus > Cricetulus griseus. Next base: position 41,951,359 of record NC_048604.1, on the reverse strand, counting down.
AATAATAATGGCACTTTAAGTGTTATGTATTTTCCAGAAACATATTTCATAATCTTCACCTTTCTCCAATGAATGTACCTTTTATTAAAATTAAGTCAATTTATAAGAAACATAGTAAGTATAGTGGGAAAGTAAAAAAAAAATACTGAAGCCCCTAAGAATGGTGTATAACAGCTTTGTTTCTTGGATATGTTGTTGAAAATTGTGACATTCAGAAGACATTTACAGTTTTACAACTTACATATTTAAAGTTTCATATATATACATACATACTTATATATATATATATATATGATTTTTATCATTTCTTATTTTCTTTGTTTTTCTATTAATTGTGCAAATACACAGGAAAATTTTCATTCCCTCTTGAAGATAAGGACCCAAATCAATAGAAATGTTAGCTGAATTGCACCAAGGTTTGTCCTGCTATAAGTTACTAGATGAGTCAGGATACCAATCCAGTTTTCTTCAATTTTATCCCAGGGTCAGAGACAGCACACAGAAAGTGAGCCACTTTTAAATTATCCAGTCTGTGGAAGACAGTACTGAAGCTGATGAAATGGCTTCTGTTATCCTGCCAATAATTTGCCTGTTTGCTTTTCAGCCAAATTGCTGACATTTTGCCAAAACTCCAGTCATCCAGCTTAATTTCCTTGTGATTTTGCAATACCTGATGGTGGGGTTGGGGGAGGGATAGATTCTGCTAGTTCATCCATTTCCTTGTGCATTATTGTAGATGTGTTTAAGCTTGTAGATAAAAAGTCGATGCACTTACCAAGGCAGAAGCTGGCTATGTTGAATTTTAGAGCTAGACCTATAGAGACAGAGTACTGTGATATCTCATGGTATTGGAGACCTGAATTTTTCAAGTTCAAGAGATTTGGTTTGGTGATCCTGGTTTGTTGTGCACTGCTATCTTCCCAACAGTATCACACCCTTTCCATTTCAACATTCCTATTCTCATAATTATTTCCCATTATTAGTTCACTCTAGAATAATTAATTGGGTTTCATTCTTGGGAGAAAGACAACTCAATAAAATTTTATACCATTTATTGAAAACAAAACTATGAATTGGCCCTTGTCCTAGAATCTTATAAGCTCAATACTATTTAATTCTTACAATAACTCTCGAAATTGGGTACCTTGATCATCCTTAGTTTTGCATTAAGGGAGAACAGTCCCATCAGAGGACAATAATGACTGATCCAGGTCAAACAACAAATGGCAGAGCAAGAATTTAAACTCAAATATTCTTCATTTAGAGAATATGCTTTTAACAGTACTGCTATAAAGTTTTGTGACCTAGATAGTGGGTGGCAGGTGTTTTTGAAAGTTGGGAGAGACTTTCCCTATAAAATCCTAACATTCAAGTTGCCATCTGCTCTGAATTAGGGTGCGATCAGACGCTGATGAACATCACAGACATTTCCAAGGTCTGGAAAGACATAAAACAGGCGAGGGTGAAGAGATTTTTGCTGTCCTGGGAACTGAAATTCCCTTCTCAAGAGCTAAGCAGTGCCTCTCTCTTCTTTAAGACTGTGTAAGGGTAAATGGGTCTGTGCTAGTAAGCTCCAGCTGTCAGGCTCATGTTAAAACACTGATGGACTAGATGACCTTAGATGAAGGCCTGGTTTTCACTCAGTTGTGTAACTAGCCTGTCAGGCTAAAAGCAAAGCAGCACAGAGTAATTCACCCAATGCAGCAACAACCACTTGCAGGATTTTCTCTGGTTTGTAAAAGCAAGCAACCACCCCCACAGAAGAGTTTCCTGAAAAACCTTTTGTTCTTTCACAAATGACCTGAACACTTCTTGACTGCAGACTTTCTCAAGGAAAGCTTATGTTAGCTGTAGAAACATCCAGTGGCATCAGGTCAATTGGGCAGAAAGCCAGAGCTGTCTTGAACACCTGGGTTTCTGTCTATACTGGAATATTCTACAGAGGAAGTGTCAGTCCTCAAGACCAAGGGATGAAAAGGTCAGATGATATGGGGGAGATGTATAGACCCTTAGGTAAATTCAGATTACACTTGGAAGTTGCTTCATGTAATTCTTTAAAAGGAAGGCTTGTGGCAATGGCTCACCTGTCAAAGCATTAGCCTGCCTTATAGGATTTCAATCACTGCTTACGGAAACAGACAGACACTTTTTTCTCAGCATTAAGCCCAATTTCTTAACAAATCTATACCAGGGGATTACTAATGACAGTTCAGGAGATGTGATCTTATCAGAAAATCTGGGGCCATCTTCAAAATTTCATTTAGAGGGCAAGTTTATAAGGTTAAACTCAAACAAGCAAGGCACCTGTTTTGCAAGAGTTTCACTCTCCTTAGAAATTTCCTAAATTTCCCTGTTTCACCTTCTAAGGATAATTCTTGCCTCTGTAGTCTCTCAGTTGTACTTGATGTGAGCAGACTGGAGAGGAGAAAGTGCTTTGTAAGTTCAGTTTAGATTTTTCCCCCTTTGATTCTTCTTCATACACTAAGAGCATCCTGAAATCACTTACCTTATATTTTCTCCTTGGAACTGTGAGCAGTCATAATTGGCTTCATTTGAAAATCAATTTCAACATCATAGATCATCAACTTATATTTGATTAATTAAATTAGTGCTCATCAGTGTTATGAAGACAGGGAACAAGCTTGGGAACCTCCCAGAGAGCTGCCATTATGTGGGAAAAAATTAATCAAGATTTCTAAGGGCTGGGTCTTGACTTCAATGATGAAAATGGTTTTCAGATATTTTAGTGTGATTGAATTCAATTAAAACACTATTACATATTCATACTAGAGAGATTAGGGGCAAAGATTCCAGTTTTAAGTTCAAACAGATGAGTTTCAATGACAGCTCTGCACGTTTGCTGGCTAAGTGACTTTGGGGAAGTTGCCCAAATTCCCTGAAACTAAATTTCCTCTGTGATAAGACAACAGCAATTTCATTCCTCATATTGATAAGACTCAAGTGAAAATGATAGTCAGTAAAGTAGAACTTAATAGTGGTTCTAGATTCTGGAAGTGAGTTCTTAGTTTAAAAAAAAAATTAACCGCTCCAAGCCTCACTTTTTTTCATCTGTGAAATGTAAACAATCTTTCAATTTATAGATTTGGTTAGCTTTTGTTTTGTTAAATGACAGGGTCCCCCCATATGACCTATAATGGTCTTGAACTTGTGATCCTTCTGCTTCTGCCAAGTGGATTTTGGTAATGGTCACTGTTACCAGTTTTAAGGGGAAAATGGTCTGGAAGCTCCAAAAAAATAAACACAACTACCAGTCCCCAGTTCACCCATTAAATGGAATAGTAACAGTGAAAAACATAGGAGATTTATTCTCTGTGATCATATTGGGAAAAAGAAAAAAGGAAAGGGAGCCAGTAACTCTCATGTCTGACATCAGGGGCACAGACAGGAGGTTCAGGTTTCAATAGAGGTTAAGAGGTATAGAAAAGTAAAATGCCCTGGTCAAGATGTGGTCCTGCCTGTCTTTGATCCACAATTGTCTGGGCTTCAGTCTCTCCTGGAAGGTGGTCTGAGAACCTTTTAGAACTTTGAAAAATATTTTCCTCAGAGATAAGGTCGTGCTCTGGTTGGCAGCAAACTTCAGCCTTCCCCTTCACCAAGCATGAGATACTTACAGATATTTGAATTCTTTGGGGTAAAATATCTCAGTAGCCTGATGGCCAAATAGAGGGGTACAAATGTCTCTCTTTAGAGAGTATCTGCCCTCCTGCCAGGACAGTTGCATCACCATGCCTGGCACCAATTTATGGGGTTTGATGATTATGTATTTGGTTCTCTTTCATTTGAACAAATTAGTTACTGACAGTTGTCAAAAATAAATTCGGAAATAGCTCACATGGAGCAGGATAAAAGGATAATGCTTTATGATTGACACCAGCTCTATTTCCACTTCAAATCCCAAACTAAATAACTCTTTATGTTAGAATGGTTCTACACTTAGGAAAATTTCTTCCTGAATTCTAAACATGACATTTTCTTTAATGTCCACCAAAAGAATATTCTGTGAATCAAATAATCATGCTTGCCATGAAGCACTTGATTCTAAAGAAAGTGTTTAATACAGACATTTGTCTGTCATCCTTTTTAGGTACTATTAACACAACTAAACAGCTAAATTTGCTTAAGTGGTATGTTGATTTTCCTTTTGCTTTTCCATTACAAAACATTATGTTGACAGGCTATGAGTGCCTAATGAATTTTGGAAGCCATAAATATCTAAGGAATTAAGCTGAAGAGAAAATTTTCATAGTATTCTGAAAACAAAAGTGTTAATAATGGTATTGATGGATTTTTATTTGAAATACAAACAGTATATTAATAAGTTGATATGAATGAAATTAGCCTGGTAAACAAAAGTCCATTTAATAACTACATAAAGTATGCAATATATAATTTACTATATTTCAGTCAAAATGCAATACTATACTTTTTTTCCCTTATATTCTATTTAAACCTTGGGATGTAGCTCAGTTGGTAGAATCTTGTCTAGCATTCATGAAGCCCTTGGTGAACAGGTTGTGGTAGTACGTACTTATGATGGCAACACTCCAAATGTAGAAACAGGAAAAACATATGTACAAGGTCATCCTTGGCTTCATAGAGAGTCTGAGGAGAGCGTGGGCTACATAGTAACCTGTCTCAAAAACCAAAAAAAGCAAAATTCTGCTATTTAATTTAGTGCATGTGTCAAGAGTGTTCCATCCCAATGACACCCATGTTTTCACCTGCTATGAATATGTTATATTGTATAGATAAAGGAAATTAAGGCTGAAATGGAATTATGGTTGTTAACTACCTGGCTCTGAAATGGAAATTAACCTGGAAGATCAAGACGAGGCCATTGTAGTTACTTGATGCTGAGACAAAATACGTGAGGAAAACAACTTGAGGAAGGAGGTGTTTATTTTGGCTCACAGTTTAAAGTTACAGTCCATCTTGGAGGGGAAATTATGGCAGCAGGAGGAGCACACAGGAAGAGGGGGAGAGATGACATCTCCGGCTCAGCTGAAGTTGTCCTATTTATTCAGCCCTTGACTCCAGCTCTTCAAATAGTATCACCCACATTCAGGGTAAAACCTCCTGCCTCAATTAACCTAACCTAGAGACTTCCTCAAAGATGCTCAGAGATTCATTTCCATCACAAGTCTAAATCCCATCAAGTTTAAAATCAGGCTTATCCATAAAAGGGAAGAGGAAGAGAAATTCCCTGTAAAGTGGCAAAGGCTCAGCTTGCCCTGGCTAGCACTGAGGATGAGAGAGGGGCAAACATGAAGAAATGTGTGTACTCTATAGAATCTAAAAAGGGAGAGGAACAAAACTCTCTCCCAGGCATGCTTTATACAACCTAGCCCTACATTTAATTTAATCCAGTGGGAACTATAGCAGAAAACTAGGATGCAAAAATGATGATGCAAAAATATCATTAATTCAGTTACATAGATGATAATGTTTACATAGAAGCATGTGGTATTCTTTTTTTTTTTCTGAGACAGGGTGTCGCCATATAGACACAGGTTACTTAAAATCCACCACATATCTCAGACTAGTTTCAAATAAGAGATCCTTCTGTCTTGACTGTGATGCAATTACAAGTATATTCTACCATATCTTGCTCTTATAAACTATATTTTAAAATTCAAAACAAAAAACAATATTAAGTCTAAGAACAATAAATAGAGGTGACAGAGTAGTATAATAGTTACCAGCTTACACTCATGATATATTTATGCCTTTGACCTCCTGCAATATACTTACTTCCTGCATAACTTTGGGCAAAAATTTAATCTTGGTGAACACACTCTTTCTTACTTATCAAATATTGGTAATTATAGAGCTTGCTTTATATCTTGTGAGGATTTAAAGAGAAAATAAAAGTTAAAAGTACCTTGTTTTTAAATTTATGCTGAATGAATGTTAGCCATTATGGAATAGTAAAAATATTAGAATTTTAAAATCTTGAATTTTAATCCCTTTAGGACTAATGTGCAACATGATGCATAACATATCAATTTCTTTTCTGCCATTCCATTTTTTTCATCTGTGAAAACTTTAAGGGTTTGTCTAGTTCTAAAATCACATATCTTTCAGTGTCTTATATCCCTATACTTTATAATCTGAGTGAAATTCTAGATCATAACAGATGAGCAACCACACATGAAAATGATGATCTTTTTTAAACTTCCTTTTTTTTCTAATTCTTTGTGTCTTTTACATCATGCATCTCTATCCCATTCATTTTCCCATTCTTTCACATCTGCCCTCTGCCCTTGCAATCCCCCCATCAAAACAGAATAAAATTTAAAAGAAAAATCAGTCATGTTATGGAAGCTGTAATGTGACCCAGTGAGTCACACAGTAAACACTTTAGTACATATATCTTTTCATGCAAGTGTTCATTACAGAGTCATTGGTCTTATTCCAGGAGTCTGGTTTCTGCTACACCTTTGATGCTGGGCCCTGACTGGGACTCCTCTTTGATATCCTGTTGTTGTCATGTGTCTTGGAGATCCTGCAGCTTTGAATCTGCAGGTCTGGCCCCTTCACATGCTCCAGCAGACCACAGATGGGGTGGATGTTAGGATGGGCCATCTCATAGCCCTAGTTCTGGGCCTGGGTTGCCAACCCACCATCTCTTGCTTGTTCTCCACCACCAGGGTGAGCCTTCCATTGAGCATTGCCCTGGATAGCTCACACCTTGCAGCAATGACCAAGAGGTAGGGCCAGTTCTCCTGCTCTCAAGACCTCAAGGTCAGCTCTTTCACACCTATACTATCATGGTCAGCTCTACTATGTGCTGCAACTGATGAGGGGCAGGGACCACCCTTATGACCTCAGAGCCCGCTCTACCACCTGACACCATAATTTTAACTATATCCCAGATTATGTGTACAAACAGAAATATACTATTTGGTTAATAACAACAATTCTTTGAAATCATCAGTATGAGTCCTGGGAGTACTATTTTAGAGAAAGTATCTTATATGAGGTAGAAAAGACAAAAACAGGGGGAAATGTATTGTAAAGGAAAAGGGTGGGGGCTACTGTTCCAACCTCTGTTTAAATTTCCATTTCTCTCCAAGGTTGTTCCTTTTCAAGTTTGAAGACGTTGCTTTATGTCTGAGCAGATTTGTGCTGAATACACAATCTTCTCTCCAGAGAAAGACCCTGTGTCAAATGGCATTGAGAAGAAATTGCCCTACTTTTGTGCTAAAGCTTTCCCCAAGCTCGTGCATTGCTCAAACTCAAATATTAGTGGAAATAAATATGGGATCTAGAGAAAAGGTCATCTCAGGGCAACTTCACAGAAACCCTGACCATTTACTACCCTCAGGGCACATCCTCTGAGTTACAAGGAAGGACACAGGCCCTGAGCCAGTTGCCATGAAGGCTCTGAGCTGTAAACGGGCAATGGCTAAGTATCTTACTTCCCCAGGAACTTGTCATCTCCCTGTTAAAGAACTATTTGTTTACTAAAGGGGATGGCTATGCCGGAAAAAAGATAAATGCTTACAGTGACTTAAAACTGTGTCAGGGGTAATTTGTGTGTGTGTGTGTGTGTGTGTGTGTGTGTGTGTGTGTGTGTGTGTGTGCGCTACAAGAATGTGTTTTTCAAAATAATTTAATCCTCTATATATGACTTCTATCTGCTTCACTATTAGTGGTTCTTTTTAAATTAATTTTTATTTAAATTGAAAATAATCTTATTTTAAATACCAATCCCAGTTCCCTCTCCCTCCCATTCTCCCACACCCCCACCATCTCCCCATCCCAACCCCATCCACTCCTCAGGGAGGACAAGGCCTCCCATGGGGAATCATCAAAGTCTGTCACATCGTTTGGGGCAGGACCTAGGCCCTTCTCCATGTATCTAGGCTGAGAGAGTATCCCTCCATAGGGAACGGGCTCCCAAAGCCCATTCGTGAACTAGGAATAAATACTGGTTCCACTGCTAGAGGCCCCATAGACTGCCCTGGCCTCCTAACTGACACCTGCATTCAGGGGGCCTGGTTTGGTCCTATGCTGATTCCCCAGCTGTCAGACTGGGGTCTGTGATTATCAGTGGTTCTTAACAATTTTGTCTTTCTGATACACATGTAAAAGATGTGAGCTATTATCATCATCAATAAGTTGCTCAGTAAGAAGAAGTTTTTAATGGGGGATAGGGATGTTGTGAGATAGGTAACTGAATGATTTGACAAACTCTTCAAACAATTATAAGAATCACTGATTTCCCCCCTGAGTCTTGCACAGCTTTTTTTATATTATAACTGAAACATCTAGAGAAAGTACCCCTTTTGTAAATGGACTTAATAAACAGTTCATATCATTTTGTCCACTGTTACAAATAAGGCAGTGTTCACAATAATAATAATTTAAAATTTAATTGCTAGAGTGGATAGTTAATAGAAAACAAAGCTTGGCTTTTCACAGATATTTATTAATTGAAAATATCCACAGTATCTTCTTCCTAATATGTCACAAAGTGGGAGAATTAGTCATAACATTTCTGATTATAACCTCAAAGAAAATAATATTCTCAGATTTCATAGAATTGTACTGAGGTCCAACATTCATTCAGGCAGTCTTATTTTCTTCATATTGTGCATTAATTCAGGGAAGGACACAGAGGCCCAGTATGTGTTTTCTGGTAGACTGTTTACAAAGGAATAAAGCCTTACACTCCACATTTAGAGAAAAGCCTACAATAGGAATTAAAGTACAGGCAGCTGAAATTCATAACAAAAGTCACCTTTGAAATTGGTTTTGATGAGAGATGTGCAAGCTTGGATACCTAAAGATGGGAGAAAGCTTTTTGAAGTGGAGAACCTAGAACAAGGAATGGGCCACAGGGAGACACATTATACATGACAGATTCTGTTTGTGTTTATAGGTTTGGAAGGTTAAGACTGATAATGAATTATCTTAATTGTGTGTGTGTGTGTGTGTGTGTGTGTGTGTGTGTGTGTGTGTGTGTGTGTTTCTTAGATTATCATCTAATTTATGTGAGTTCTCATCTTTGTCATTCTATAAAAAGGGATTTGGAATAAACATGTATACACCATGTTGAGAACAAGGAAACCTATTTATTTGGTTTTCCAGAAAGATACGTCCCTAGCTTAAGGAGATTGTTGCCTAATTTACAAAAAGAAATACAAAATATTTCAATGAGTGATGCAACTTTTGCTATGTTCAGAGTTCAGAAACTTTTGTTTCAATGTCTGAAATCTTCACACTAATCAACAATCTGGTTAGAATAGAATTGGTAAATCTTTTTTCATGGTTGTTGGAAAATTTGAAGGCTATTTACAAGACATCGGGCTTCTCCTGAATCTAATTTGCTTGGGAAGAACTTCCTTTCTGTCTTCACATAGAGTGGCTATAACTAGTTTTCCTTCTAAAGTCCTTAATTCCCTCACAGCCCCAGATAATTTATGATTCTCCTACACCTTGCCACTTTAAGGCTGATGCATAGATTCTCTTCCCATTTTTTTGTGGTAAGTATATGAGATTGGATAATTTGGAAGACACACAAGTCCAGTGAGTAGTTTCTGCCGATTGACAAAGGTTCAGCACTATTTTGGAACTTCGGATTTATTTGGACAAATACCATTGTTTTGATTAGTGAAATGAACATTGACTTGAATAGTGAATCTGGGCAGTAAAAGCACATCTTCAGGACATCTTATTAATACTATATCTTCCAAGGAATAATGCTGATATAGAAATTAAGGAAATATGCCCATACTGTGACTTAGCTGTCTAGTTTTCATTTCTCTTTTTAGCCTATAATTCCTTTTAGGTTGGGGATTATTACTAAGGATGATTTTTATTCCCCTTTGACCATTGTCCAATGTCTATCATCACAAAAGGATTTACTAATATTTGATTGGGCAGAGGTTCTTACGTATTCAGCATTAAACAGAACAGTTATTTTTTTGATGAATAATTGTCTCAAACAGTGGTTCTCAACCTTCCTAATTCGCCAACCCTTTAACACAATTCCTCATGTTGTAGTGATCCCCAGCCATAAAATTATTTTCGTTGCTACTTCATAAGTATATTTTTGCTACTGTTGTTAATTGTAATGTAAATATCTGCATTTTCCAATGGTCTTAGGCAACCCTTTGGCCCCCAAAGGGTCATGACCCATAGGTTGAGAACCGCTGTTTTATCAGAAAGTTTTAATAATGTAGAAGTTTAGCAAATCTGCTTTTAGGGGATCCTTTTTTTTCCCTCAAGATGTGTATGTATTCTTAATTATAATAAAAGCTCATAACTTGTCCATTCAGCTTATTTTTCTTAGAGTTTTTAAACTTTGACCAAATTGACACAAAACAAAAAAGTAAAACACAGTGGAAAAGGCATAAAACCAGTTTAACCCAATTATGGAGATAGGTTGAGACTATTGATTAGTCTTTCTTGTCTGTACACCTAGCCTTGTTTCCTCCATTCCCAGCCCTAGTTCCCCAGATTTCCTGGCCATTGTTGACAGAGCCCCATGATGAGTTCTCCATTTGCTGTAATCAGCAAATTTGTGTTCCTCACTATCAAAGAGGCCTGTGGGAAGCCCTATTTCTAGTGAAAGTTAATTTAGAGATTGTGTTTATTTGTTCTACAACATCTTACTTTGTATGCTGACTTATTGGTAGCAAGCATGATCTTCATCATCCAGGAGGTTAAAAATCCATTTGGGATGACTTGCCATATCCATATAAAATGAGGATTAGTTTATATTCAAGGAATGCTTGCTATTTACCAGATGAATAGTTCAAAGAACTTGTAAATGCTTTGGGATTTCAGATCAGAAAAAAATAGCTTATGTGATTATCAGGGAAGTTTTTGTTGGAGGTTAGGTAGACCTCACAATGGAAGTGGAAGGTATTAGGGGGAATGTTGTAGACATGGTGATATCAGAAAGGTCTCAATTCAGGTTGCTGCTTTGGGAATCAAATCTATGGGACTTTATGTGCAAATTATTTGCCAGGTGTAATACAAATACACTAGAAGAACACATAATACCAGAAAATGCTAAAATAAATCTGTCTTATGCAGTGCTCTATTGCTATGAAGAGACACCATGAACACGTCAGCTCTTATAAAGGAAAGCATTTAATCTGGGCTAGCTTACAAGTTCAGAGGTTTAGTCCATTATTAGCAAGCCTGGAAGCATAGTGGCATGCAGGCAGACATGGTGCTGGAGAAGGAGCAGTGAGTTTTACATCTGGATCTGCAGGCAGCAGGAAGAGGGGAGTCACTGTGTATGGCTTGAGCATTTGAAACCCCAAAGTCCACCCCCAGTGACACACTTTCACCAACATGGACAAACCCCCAAATCACTAGTAAACAGTCCCATCCCCTATTGACCAAGCATTCAAGTGCCACTCCTTTTATTGTTTTGTTTGGTTTTGGTTTTTCGAGACAGGGTTTCTGTGTAGCTTTGGAGCCTATCCTGGCACTCGCTCTTATAGACCAGGCTGGCCTCAAACTCAAAGACATCTGCCTGCCTCTGCCTCCCAAGTGCTGGGATTAAGGGCGTGCACCGCCAACGCCCCACATGGGTGCCACTCCTATTCAAACAACCACATGATCACTTTGGTAACTCTCATAAAGGATAACTATGCTAACTATAAATTTGGGAGAGGACTTCAGTCAGGATGCACTTTTAGAAGTTAATGCAGTGTATTAATATGGGAACTGAGGAAAAAACTTTGATCTGTACAATTGATAAGTTAGAAGATAAGTAAAACTTCAAGAGCATTTAAAAGCATATGTTGTAGTTGCCATGATTTATGTTCCTCAGTGATAAATTTAGATTTTATCCTCCAGTAACTGTAGGGGATATTGTTGAGTGTGAGCAGCTAAATGTTGCAATAAAATAGAAATTTTAGTACGTGATTTTAAGTGCTGTTTTAAATCGTGATTTTGGTATGTGATTTCAACTGCTGTGGTAATGAATAGGCTTTGTGGGGTGGTCCAGTTGGTTGACCTTAACATACTTATTCCAAACTGGCATCACTCACATTAATTAATGGCTGCATTTCACTCTCTTTTACTTGATCTTTTTGAAAAATCTAATTAAGTAGATAAATGAAAAACAGAAGAGGGCAATAAAATTGTAATAACAGTGTGCAATATGGAGGCAATGTAATCAACTGATCCATCGCTTTCAATAAATAATGCTACTCACACATTCCACTAAGTTCATGGCATTGTCAAATCATGTGTTACACTGACTGATCTGATGGTGCATAATGTAAATTACTGCTTTCAATTGAAAAGAGTTAATTTGAGCATACTCCTCAAGAATGTTAGTGTCGAACACATAAAATCTCACTTAAGGAAGAAGCAGACAGTAACTCTAGTAGCTTCACTAGCACATTAAACCCAGTGTGTTTGGTATGCTCTGTAGAGCAATTATATTTAAGGATAATTAAACACGAGCACATAAGCAGCTACAGCTGAAAGGGCAGGGGAGGGAATACAGCCTGAAACATGTGTATCAAACTGAATCCCTTGTTTCCATTCTTTCAATCACAAAGTAACACTTAGTTATACCCAAATTAGTCCCTCTCAATGTCTAGGATGAGTTTTCTGATAAAATTGTAAATGTCTACTCTGTTGTTCAGGAGGCTTTATTTAAACAGTTCTTCTCTTATTTTCCTAAGTAGTAATTATGAGTTTGAAATGAAATTTAAAAGACACAGTTTGGGGAGAGAAGCATGCTGCCCATGGTACCATGCATTTTAACTAATCTTATTGCTATCATTATATTGGGTGCTATTAGGTTTGACTCTGAGCTGGTGGTCAAATCCAAACTCAGTTGCTAGTTTATCAGAAAACATACTCAGGACTTTTTGGCAATCCCTAGTCTTAAGCTTGGCTCTAGAATTAAATGAGGTTCCACACTTAAATGTCTTACAGGGAATTCTTGGATTGCAGATGCAATTTTGTTTTCTCCCTCTCTTGGGTTTTGGGGTAAAAGGTGTGTATGTGTAAAGCAATCATAGTTCATCTGATTGTCATGAAATGACTTGATTGGCCTTGGGGTCACAATTTAATTATTATGGAGTCAAAGAGGCTAAAATAATTTAATATTGTTCTTCTCAGCTATTTTACCTATCTCCTACCTACAACATATGTATCCTCCTACTCATCCTGCAAATGGTAGATTTTGGTCATAGGGGCATACTAAATGAAACATTGGAAACTTCACTGAGTTTTATGTCTAAATTTACTGAAACTTGAACGACTTCTTTTATAGGTCCAGATCACTACATGGATCACAAATGTTAGTATATCTAAAGCATTTCGAATATTATGAACAATTATATTATACTTAAAATTAGCCTTAATATAAATCAATATAACTTTAGTAATTGATATGTAAGTGTGAAATTGGGGTAACTGTACTGAAAGTACACCTTGGAAGGTTAGCCTAGGAGCCAGCTATCACCTCACATTCATATCCTCTTGACAGTAGAGAAGATCAATTCTGCACATGAAGCATATTGCTTCCATTTGCTTCCCACCAATAGCTTAATTCATTTACTGACATAGTTTTGCAAATAAAATTTGGAACTCTCCAGGGAACCTTAGTGTCTATGATTTGGATACATAAGTAAAAGTAGCAATAATTTTATAAGGAAATAAAAATACTTTTTATAAAAACAAGATGTCAATTTTCTAGGTTTTCCTTCATTTCAAACATGCTTTATATTATGTGTACTATTCCAAGCATATTATATCACTTTTTGAAGTTATACTATAAATACATCACTCCCCCTTCCCTTTTCTCCTTCCAAACCATTCTGTAGACCCCCATTTCTCTCCTTAGAATTCATTGCTGGTGGCCCTGTCAGAGGAGTAGCAGGTGGCAATTGAAGTTCAAGGTGTTAGCCCACCAGGGCACAAATCCTTGATTGGTGAATCTCAGATAGGAAAGACCACAGACTCCAGAATGTCTTTTTTTTCTGCTTTGCCTTTGCATACCTGATGCTGCTGTCTTTCTCTGGTATCTGGAATGGTGTAAATGGGTGTAGGGAGATCCCCTGTAATGTAATGTGTATCTCTCATAGAATCATCTCATTCTTCTGGGTTCTATGAAGATGATTTCAGAGCATAGACAGAACAATTATGGGGTTAGGGAGAAACCTGGTGCTAAGAAAGTTCCCAGGAATCCACAAGGATGACCCCAGCTAAGATTCCTAGCAATAATGGAGAGGGTGCCTGAACTGGCCTTCCCCTGCAATCAGATTGTTGAATACCCCAGCTATCAACATTGAGACTTCATCCAATAATTGATGGAACCAGATGCAGAAATCCACAACCAAGAATCTGGCCAAGCTCTGAGTATCCAGTCAAAGAGGGTGGGGGGTAGGGAGAATATATGAGCAAGGAAGATCAAGATCGTGAAGGGGAAATGTACAGCTGAACCAAGTTAGTGGGAACTTATGAATTCTGGACTGACAGCTGTGGAGACTCCATGGGACTGAACTCGGTCCGCCATATGTGGGAGACAGTTGTGAAGCTTAGGCTATCTGAGGGGCTCCTGGCAATTGGACCAGGATCTATTCCTGTTGCACAAGCTAGCTTGTGGGAGCCCATATGATGGGATGCCATGCTCAGTCTTAATGCAGTGGGGCTGGGGCTTGGTCCTGCCTCAACTGAAAATGCCAGGCTTTTTTTGACTCCCCATGGGAGCCCTTACCCTTTGGGAAGAGTGGACTTGAGGTGGGTTGGAAGGGAGAAGAGGAGAGGTAAGAGAAGGGTGGGTGGGAGAACTCTTGATTGGAATGTAAAATGAAATTAAAATAAACAAAAAAGAATTATTTTGAGAGTCTCACTGAGACTTTGTATTTCTAAAACTGTACATATCCCGTAATCAACACTTATCGCTTTCTCTTCTAAATATACTTGTAAATATGAGATAGACCCTTTTCATTTCAGTAAGAATCTTCTAAAAGGTCAATTAATGAAGGTTCAATGATTATCTTTTGTAACCTAAACCAATGCTAATCCTCCTATGTATTAAAGATCTATAAAACATTTTAAAGAGGTAGAATATAGTTATATAGTTCAAGCAGGACATGAATACAATAATAATTTAAATTAATTCAGGATATGAATAATAGGGTGAAATAAGGCTGTCTCTTTGACAACATATGATTTTTTCCTTATGCATGCCAAGTCCTCTGTTGCTTTCTTCTAGTGACATCTCAGATTTGTTTCTTCTTTTTCATTTTTCATTTTTCATTTTTATGGACTCCTGGTCTCACTCATTGTTTTGCCCTGCCTCACCTTTAGTACTTTTCTTACCCAACTTTGTTCTACCACAGCACATCCCACTTGCCAAGTTAACCATCATTAGATTCACATGATCTTTGAGTGATTATTTTACTCCAAGAATCACCAATGACACCATAGCCTACCATATGTCCAAATATGCTGGCAGATAACTCCTTCAGAATTGAGTCTTTCCCGATCTATGTACTGTCATTTCCAGTTTGTGTTGTTCCTTCCATGAGCAATTGGTTCTTCACATCACCCATCCAATTCCTTCTCATCAGATGATTCTTTTGCACATACATTATGCTTGGTAACTTTCATCACTGTGCCAAGTTTTATGTTGTTATGATTCCTTTATTTCATCCTTTATGTTTCACATGGACATGGAGTCTCTTCTTAAAAATTCTCCCAACTCTTCCAGCCAGCATTGACCTCTCTTTTCTCCAATCATAAATATACTTCTTAAGGACTACAACTACAGACTTCCTTATGTTATACAATGTCATTATATAATATTATGGCTTATTCTCTTTTTATTTTGTAATGCTACTCTAGACGTCATAGTTCTAGATTATAAATTGAGAGAAAAGAAGAATATTTTACTTCCTTGTCTGTTAACACAAAATACCTGACTTGGCAAACAAAAGAGGCTAAGATTTTAAAATTGTTCCATAAAATATCAGTACTTGCTTGCATTGCTGAAGATCAAGACAAAAAATGGGGATGACATAGACTCTTAATAGGCTGGTGATACAGGGAATTTCTGCTGCAATTCATTGAGACTATTTAGTGCCACAAATCAAATATGTGATTTTAATGTATATCTGATTTTACTTTTTCAATCTATATATCTTGACACATATAAGCTTATGAAAATACATCCAAAATAAATATTCCATTTGTTTGAATGCATTGGAAAATATAGCTGTGGGGACATACTACTTTTTTATTCTTTAATTACTACTCATATTTACATATCTGCCCCCCCATTTCCTTGCCCTCCCATCCTCCTATGTTCCCAACCAACCCCCCCAACCCACCCCCAACTCTTCCCCAGGGATAGTGAGGCCCTTCACGGGGGACCTTCAAAGTCCATCATATCATTTGGGGGAGAGCCAAGGCCCTCCTTGCTGTATCTGGGCTGCAGTAGTGTCCCTCCATAGGAAATGGGCTCCCAAGCCCATTTGTGCTCTAGGGATAAAGACTGGCTCCACTGTTAGAGGTCCCATAGACTGTCTTGGCCTCCTAGCTGGCACCCACATTCAGAGGGCTTTGTTTGGTCCAATGTTGTTTCCATAGCTTTATGACTAGGATCTCCATGCTATCAGTAGGTCAGGTCTACTATTTCTGCGGGTTTCTCCAGCCCTTTGCTGGCTCCTTTGCTCATCTTTCCTCCCTCTCCACAACTGGATTACAGTAATATAGTTCAGTGCTTAGCTGTGGGTGCCTGTTTCTGCTTCGAATAGCTACTGGATGAAGGCTCTAGGAATGGTGACCAAGGTAGGCATCAATCTCATTATAGGGGAAGGGCATCAATGGCATCCTCTACAAAACTGCCTGTCTTCTTAGTTAGGGTCATCCCTGTGAATCTCCTAACATTTTCCCTGTGACAGACCTCTCTCCAAACCTGTACTGTCTTCCTTTGTCAAGGCATCTCCTTTCTTGCCCTCCTCTATTCCTCCCCTGTCTCAGTCCTCTTGTTCTCCTTCCCCTCCACTTCTTCCCTTCCAACCTCCTTCCTCTCCCTCCCTCAGGCTCCCACTTTGGTCAGGTTCTTGTCCCCATCCCCTTCTTCTAGGAACTATGCAATCTTCTGTTGGGGTCCTCCTTGTTTCTTAGCTCCTCTGGCAATGTGGTTTGTAGACTGGTAATCCTTTACTCTATGTCTAAAAATCAAAAATGAGTGAGCACATACCATGTTTATCATTTTGTGACAGGGTTACCTCAATCAGGATGGTTTCTTTTAATTCCATCCATTCCATAATTTCCCCCACAGAGTAGTAATCCATTGTGTAAATGTACCATTTTCTCTATCCATTCTTTAGTTGAGGGGTATCTAGGTTTCTTACAGGTTCTGGCTATTACAAATCATGCTGCTATGAACATAGTTGAACATATATCCTTCTTATATGAGTGTGCATTCTTTGGGTATATGCCCAAGAGAGGAATTGCTGAATCTTGTGTTAGACTGATTCGCATTTTCCTGAGAAACTGCCATACTGATTTCCAAAGTGGTTGTACAAGTTTGCACTCCCACCAGCAATGGAGGAGAGTTCCTCTTTCTCCACATCCTCTCCAGCATAAACTGTCATTGGTATTTTTGATTGTAGCCATTCTGACAGGAGTAAGATGGTATCACAGAGTGGTTTTGAGTTGCATTTCCCTGATGGCTAAGGATGCTGGGCACTTTCTCAAGTGTCTTTCAGTCATTTTGGATTCCTCTGTTGAGAATTCTCTATTTAGTTCTGGACTCCAACATTTAATTGCATTGTTTGGTGTTTTGGTGGCTAGCTTCTTGAGTTCATCGTATATTTTGATGATCAGCCCTCTGTCAGATGTGGGGTTGGTGAATATCTTTTAAGTGAATTACTGGTGCTTTAAATTTCCTGGGAAATGGTTATTGCATGGCTAGAGTAGCAACCCAAATATGAACACTGCCTAATAAATGTTTACACACCATCAAGTCTACAAACATTAAATATCATACATGATGGAATCATCTTTACCCTGTAATTTATCTCAATTTTTCCATTACTTTCTTTATTTTCTCTTCTAGCTTTACTCACAGACAAGCCTCCCAAGCCATTGTTCCCCATGGAAAATCAGCCAAGTGTTATAGATGTCCAGCTGGGTAAGTCTCCTCCTGGGAATAATAATAGTTCCGAAAATTGTTCTCTGTTAACAGATGGGGAAAATTTCATGAACCAGGAAAGGTTCATTGCCACTGTTATTACATGCAAATCAATTTGTGTTCTGCTCATTTATAACCCTGGCATTCAGTGCAATAGCAGTTTAAGGAAATGAGTTTGTATTGCATCAAGGAATGGTAATACTAATTTGTTACACTGAGTGTTAAGTGTGCTATAGGACAGAGCTTTTTAACTCTGTGATTGATAGATTCATGGTTGTCTTGCATTGGTGATTGATACAGGAAACTTTTCATACATGTGTCAGCCAAAAATTTCTTTTTGGAGACTATTAACTTCTGTAGACTAAGCACTTCAAAAAGACGTGCTCAGTGCAGCCTTTAAAATGATTTGATAATATTATTTTCAACAATCCAATCCAGTGTTATTTAAAACCCAGTTTAAGGACAAGATCCTGAATATTTATGAATTATATGATGTTAGGAAAAGTAACAAGTTGATTTGTGAGTACTACTATGTTTTCACAGTCACAAACAAGAACATAAAATGTTGAGCACACGTGTGCATGTGCTTGTGCGTGTGCATGTGTGTGTGTGTGTGTGTATACTCTTCCTCCAATCCACATGATTTAAAGTACTATGAGAGTAAAACTCAAAGGCAGGCCAAATTTGGTTTTCTTCCAAAGTGTTGCCTTTAATCTAAACTATGTTATTCACCATTTGTGAGCTTTTGTCTATCTTCATTTGATATCTTCTTAGTATTCTGCAGTTTTTCAATTAAAAACAAAAAATTGGAATAACTAAATAGACTTTAAAAAATATGTAATAATTTGCAATTTGTGACCATGGTGGTACCTACCAATTATACAGCCAAGGAGAATTAACTGAATCCAATATTAAATTAAGCCCAATTACACTTGTTTGGGAAATTGTTGACTCTCCTTTTGATTTTTCCAACAAACTTAGATTGGTAGAAATTTATTTTAGTTTTTTTGAAAAAGAGAGACAAAATTATGTCCCTAAGATCTTGTTCACTATTCTAAAATGTATCTTATAAATGCTGTCTAACAACATGATTATCAAAGTTAAGTCTGTTTAAACACAAAGATAAGATTGAATAAAGATGTTGTGCTGTGGGGATGGTAGATAATTTGTAAATGTTGTAAATGTTGTTGAAATGTCAGAAAGTTTTTCCACCTTTCTCAAATAATATTGAAATAATTATATTTTGTTAAAGGAAATGACAAGATATAGATTTGCTGACATCCTTCTACCAATTAGTTTCACTTACACTACTAAGAGGCAAATATGCTAGTGGTGTTTTGTGATTTCCCAAGAGTTACATGAAGACATCATTATCTTTAGTCTATTTTGGGGCTTTATATCTAGTGTAAATCAGATTAGTGTAATAATTTTATAGTGTGGTAGTACTGTTGGTATATGTTAGTATTTGTTATAATACTATTTTAAACAAAGCAAATATATTGTAGATGTTACAAACAACCTATATAAGGCTTTGTGAAACTGAAAAGGATATATCACTTAAATGGTTCCATTTCCTTATTTTGAGCAGCAATTCTTAAACTTTTCTATTGAAGTATACATAATGGCAGAAGAGAACAAAATGTCTTCCCACAATCATCATGAACACAATTCACTAGTCATAAAACAGGGGAACCTGCGTTGGAATGAACCAAGGCCTCTGAATGAACAACAATTTTATAAGTTCTCAAATAGTAAAATAGCCCAATCCAAACACCTAATCATCTTATTAAATGTGGGTCTGATGAATGATATTTCCTAAAATCCAAGGCAATGCTGTGATAAAGATAAACATATGTGTTTCTGCTAGTCATACCAAATGATTATGGCTTTTGTCACTCCCCCAATTCTTGGTTGGTCTCAGGAATAAGCTTAACTAATAGAGTATGACCCAAAAAGTGCTTTGAGATTCTACAGGCTAGGTTGAGAGAAACTTAGAACTTCTCTCCCAGTCTCTAGATCAGGTGGAAAACCCCTATGCTACATGAAACTTACTCAAGCCATATGGGTGTGACAGTAATCATGTGAAGAGAAAAAGCTCAATGAGTACCAAGGTATCAGACATGTAAATGAAGAAGCCATTGTGGAAATGAATCATCTAGTCCAGCTGTTTTAGCATATATTTTGTTGACAGAGACTAACTACACTTAGAATCTGACACAAAAGACAGAGAAACTCAAATGTATGACAGTGTTCACCAAAATAGGGATACTTTGTTAGGCAATGTTAGAATATTTATAAAAAAAGAAAAATTAGGTTGTCTAGTGCATTGAATTCCATTTTCTCCCCCTACCATGGAAAACACTCACATTCTCATAATTCAAAAAGGAAATTTATTGGAAATATTGAGCATGAATTTCCAGGTAGCTTTGGAAAATGTGGTCTACAATAATTATAAGGTGTTTGAGGGTTACATTCTGTTTTCAGTTCTGACTGTTTCTAAAGGTAGTTCAATAAACAACATTTTTCAGTAAAAATAAATACTTTCCCTATATAGATTTGGCATTGTACAGATATTTTGTTGTGTCTCTAGAGGAAAATAAAGATCTCAATTTTCTTCCTGTTATAGTGTAATCCATTAGTCATCCACAAGGTTCTAGAAATTTACATACATTTTTGCTGACATAGTGATGACAGTTTGGTTGTTGCTAAATTGTGTTCACATTATAATACTGAGAGAAGATTAATCTTAACTGAATAACCATACACTGTGAGATGATAAACACATTCTTAACAAAGTAGTCAGAAAACTACTGCTCCCACATTACAAGCTTATGCAGCTAAAGCTGCCTGGGATAATGCCCAAAATATAAAGAAAAACAGAATGTACACCAATAATGTATAAATCCAATGCTTTCCTCATTAATGTTCATTTTCTTTCTCTGAAGGTAAATTCAGCTTTATATTTAAGATATAAAACTTTCCTATACCAATGTTAATAATTTTTTCAATAAATGAAAGGAAAATAATATTTTCCCAAGAACATTGCATTACAATTTACGTTGCTGTTTTAATAACAGAATATCAAAACATCATAGGGGTGCATACCCTACTTGAAATGTATTGATTGTAGGTAAAGTCTTCTTTACATACTACTTTTATTACAGTACACAAATGCATACCTTGTATGCTGTAGAAGCTTCTGGAAGATTTGAAAGCCAATAATCAAATTATAACTCAAAAGGTTGAGCTCAGGCATGTAATTTTGATTAAAGGTAAATTTGAAAATATACCCTACTGGATGTGGATATTTTTTCTTAGAAATTTTCTAAACCCAAAAGCTAGTCATAGAGAATTATGTAGTTAGTAGACACACAAGCTTACTTTGTGTTTGTATGTTAAAAATTCAAAAAATAAAAGCCTATGATGTATCAGAAAAGTTTGGATCAGTAGAACAGTTAAAGCAAATTAAATTACTTCAGATGTTTCAATCAAACACCTAATACTTCTTCAGATGAATCTGATCTGATATGAAAGATTTTTTTGTCTTTTCTAGTTTCATCTAAAATTTATTTTGTTTTTGCAGTCTGTTTCAATTCATATTTTTGACCATGTTATGTACTACTGGATCAAACTGGCTCTGTGTGAATAACGAGTATTAATCTTCATCAAAAATCAATTTCCCTAGCTAGGCATGGCAATTTAATCCCAGCATGTGGGAGGCAGAAGCATATAGATCTCTCTGAATTTAAGGCCAGCCTGGTCTACAAAGCAAGATCCAGGACAGCCAGAACTACCCAGAGAAATCCCATCTCAAAAATAACAAGAAGCATAAACAACAACAAAAAGAAACCAATTTGCCCACCATATCAGTTTCTACTGAAAATTGTATTAGGTCTCCTAAGAGACCATTGGAAAAAGTTTTAAAAAGCAGAAAGTAGAATATAAAATTAATGAAATATAGGAGCAGAAGGCACCTATATTTGCTGTAAAGAGACCGTGACAACACTTTTTTCTTTTTTTTTATTTGAAATAGAAACAAGCTTGTTTTACATGTCAGTCCCAGTTCCCTCTCCTTCACCTCCTCCCCCACCACTCCCTCCCCCAAAACTAAAACCATACCTATCACATATCCTTTCTGCGTCCCTGGGAAGGTGAGGCCTTCCATAGGGGGTCATCAGAGTCTATCCTATCCTTTGGGATAGGGCCCTAGGCCAACCCCTGTGTGTCTTGGCTCTGGGAGTATCCCTCTATATGGAATGGGCTCCCAAAGTCCAGACCTATGATAGGGATAAATACTGAACTACTGGAGGTCCTGTAGATTTCGGAGGTCTCCTCACTGAAACCCACGTTCCTGGGGTCTGGATCAGTCCCATGCTGTTATCCCAGCTATCTGTCTGGGGACCAAGGGCTCTCCCTTGTTCAGGACAGCTGTTTCTGTGGGTTTCATCAGCCTGGTCTTGACACCTTTGCTCATCACTCCTCCTTCTCTGCAACTGGTTTCCAGTTCAGTTCAGTGATTAGTAGTGGGTGCCTGCTTCTATTTCCATCAGCTGCTGGAAAAATGCTATAGGATGGCATATAAGCCAGTCATCAATCTCATTATCAGAGGAGGGCTTTTAAGGTAGCCACTCTTCTGTTGCTTAGATTGTTAGCTGGTATCATCTTTGTAGGTCTCCAGACATTTCCCTAGTGCCTGATTTCTCTGTAAACCTAAAATGTCTCCCTCTATTATGGTATCTCCTTTCTTGTTTTCTTCTATTCTTCCCCCCACTCAACCTTTCTGCTCCCTCATGTCCTCCTCACCACTCCCCTTCTCCCCTTCTCATTCTCCTAGCTCCCTCCCCCCTCCTTCCGTGCTCCCAATTTGCTCAGGAGGTCTTGTCCCTTTCCCCTTCTCCAGGGGACGGGAAAACATTTAACTGAGTTGGCTTGCTTACAGTTTCAGACATTCTGTCCATTATTGTCATGACAGGTAGCCTGGTGGCAGTCAGTCAGACATAGTTCTGACTACATCTGGATCAGAAAGCAACAAGAAGTGGACTGAAATACTGGGCATGGCTTGAACATACATGAGATCTCAAAGCCCACCCCTACAGTGACATACTTCCTCAAACAAGGACATAACTACTCCAACAAAGCCACACTTCCTAATATTGTCACTTCCTATGAGCTTATCAGGGGCCAATTACACTCAAACTACCACTGCAGGGAAGGCAGGTGGATAAGCAGAATTTCAGTGTAAAGTGAGAACACTTAAAACTGAAATTGAAATAATGAGAGTAACTGTTCCTGTAACTGTTCTTTAATCTAACATATTAAAGATGTTCACTCAATACCCTTAATGTAGATCTGTAATCTCAAGTCAAGCACTACATTCATTAGAAATAATTAAAAGTTGCCAGAGGTAAAATCTTTTAAAACCACTGCCTGTCCAGTATTTACTTCAATATGGTAAATATTACAAATGGCCTGAGAGCGACTGATGGGTGGCTCAATGGATAAATTGTTTGCCATACAATTATGAGGACATGAATTCTGATCCATAGCAACCACACAAACACCAAGTGTGATAACACATGCCTGTAACCCTAATGTTTGTTTGGGGTACTGGGGACTTATACAGTCATATATTCTGAAGTTCATTGGCTAGCCATTCTAGCCCAACCTGCAAGATCTAGGTATAATGAAAGACACTGTCTCAAAAAGTAAGGTGGAGTGTGATAAAGAAAGATACCTGAAGCTGACCTTGGCTACTACACATGTATGCATAAGTGAGTTCACCCAGACTAAATGCATCTGTGCACACCCACATACACAGACACACAATATTCCAACAAGAAAGAATCTATTTATTACATACTTGAGTCAGTTTAGCTTATCAAACTTATTCAACTCTTTCTAAAGTTCACAGAGAATAGCAAACCAAGGGGAGATCATCTAATTATTCTAAAACCATGAAACAAGAATTAATGTTGTGCAGCCAACATCAAACTAAATGGAGAGAAACTCAATGTGATTCCCCTAAAATCAAAAACAAGACAAGGCTGTCCACTTTCTCCATACATCTTCAATATTGTCCTTGACGTTCTAGCTAGAGCAATAAGACAACAAAAGGAGATCAAGTGGATACAAATTGGAAAGGAAGAAGTCAACCTTTCACTATTTGCAGATATGATAGTCTACATAAGTGACTGGAAAAAATCTACCAGGGAACTCCTACAGCCAATAAATACCTTCAGCAAAGTGGCAGGATACAAGATTAACTCTAAAAAATCAGTAGCCCTACTATATACAGATGATAAATGTGCTGAGAAAGAAATAAGAGAATCATCACCTTTTACAAGAGCTACAAAAGACATAAAATACCTTGGGATAATGCTAACCAAAAAAGTGAAAGACCTGTATCGTAAGAATTTTGAGTCTTTAAAGAAAGAAATTAAAGAAAATAAAAGAAAATGGAAAGATCTCCCATGTTCTTGGGTAGGTAGGATCAACATAGTGAAAAAAGGTAATCTTGCCAAAAGCAATCTACAGGTTCAGTGCAATCCCCATCAAAATCCCAGCACAATTCTTCGCAGACCTTCAAAGAACAATTCTCAACTTTATATGGAAAAAAAGTCCCACGATAGCTAAAACAACCCTGTACAATAAAGCAACTTCAGAAGACATCACCATTCCTGACGTCAAGCTCTATTATAGAGCTATAGTATTGAAAACAGCTTGGCATTGGCACAAAAATAAACAGGTAGACCAATGGAATTGAGTTAAAAACCCTGATATTAATCCACATACCTACAAACATCTGATTTTTGACAAAGAAGCTAAAATTTTACAATGGGATAAAGAAAGCATCTTCAACAAATGGTGCTGGCATAACTGGATGCTGGCATGTAGAAGACTGCAGATAGATCCATGTCTATCACCATGCACAAAACTTAAGTCCAAATGGATCAAAGACTTCGACATAAATTCAGCCACACTGAACCTATTAGAAGAGAAAGTGGGAAATACCCTTGAATGAATTGGTACAGGAGACCGATTCCTGAACATTACACAAGTAGTACAGACACTGAGATTGACAATTAATAAATGGGGCCTACTGAAACTGAGAAGCTTCTGTAAGGCAAAGGACCCAGTCAGCAAGACAAAACGGCAGCCCATAGAATGGGAAAAGACATTCACCAACCCCACATCAAACAAAGGGCTGATCTCCAAAATTTACAAAGAACTCAAGAAGCTAGTTTCCATAATACCAAATAACCCAATTAAAAAGTGGGGTACAGAGCTAAATAGAGAATTCTCAATAGAGTAATGTAAAATGGCTGAAAGACACTTAAGAAAGTCCTCAACATCCTTAGCCATCAGGGAAATGCAAATCAAAACAACCCTGAGATACCATCTTACTCCTGTCAGAATGGCTAAAATCAAAAACACCAATGAACAGTTTATGCTGGAGAGGATGTGGAGATAAAGGAACACTCCTGCACTGTTGGTGGGAGTGCAAATTCAGACAGCCACTTTGGAAATCAGTATGGCAGTTCCTAAGGAAAATGGCAATCAGT